>NW_024747051.1:0-9676 GCF_018991925.1 Homarus americanus
GATCCTGTTAGCTGTGAAGAAAGAAGACAACTTTTCCATCACATCTACAGCTGTTGTGGTGGCCTCCTGCTGTGTACACAGAACAGATATTCCTCCTTGATGTCACACAAGAAAACATACCTAACAAACACGAGTAGCTGTGCACAAGAACTCACGTCCGTTGACTCCATCATCCAGCTGTATTGCAAACATGCCTGCTGGAGATAATTTGATAATTCCTGTATCACATTTTCCTTTTTATGCTTCATCTGACATTTTATTAATTTCCGTTTCACTGTGGTATCGTTTGGACAAGGAAATTTGTTGAATTTTTACGTTCACTTGCCTCCAAGAACTCTGTTTACCATTTTGAAGCATTACGGGCCTAATTAAAGTTCGCCAATTGTATGGGGCTTTCTTTTTTGCTTTTGCTGTTTCTAGGAAACCCCGTATGATGCCCTCACTAACTACACTTACAGTTCGTTGTTGGAAAGCACCACTCTCCCAAACCCGTTCATGGCGCCTGAAGAAATCGGTGTCTCTCTCCGCATACTGTGATGTGATCAACATCAGATGATGCTTCAGCCATTAGGCCTCATATAATCGTTCCCCTACACTTTAGGCTATTGCGGACACTGATGTTTCTCAATGCTATCAGCGAGGATTGGATGTAAATCCGTAGTTAATGTATCCACTAATGTACTTTCCGCTTTTTGCAACACTAGTAGCCATCACAAATCTAGAGAAAATAAAGAAGACAGGAATGTCAGAACAGACAAACAGACAAGTGATAAAGACTCAGTAGGAATGATAAAGCATGACAGATAAACAGGGACAAGAGTTGAACAGGCAAACGCACACACATTCACATACATAACACGCCCATGCTCTCTCACATAAAGCACACACATCTGTCACTAGCATTTTTCTAGTTCTAGGCTGTACGCTGATTGGCTGGTAGGCGCGCCGCCAGAGCTCAGTTCGGAGTTGTAGGGGAGAGGAGCCACTACAACATTCACATATATAACATGCCCATGCACTCACACATAAAGCACACATACAGTCATACACAAACATGCACACAGGTAAACATTCACATTCAAGCTAGGAAGCTGAAGTGTACTTCCTGTAAGCAAGAACACGCCTCCTTCGACAAGCACTGCCCAATTTGGAAGAATGAGAAGAATAGTGAGCCATACCAATTTAGCACTAAAAATTGTCGGATTATTTAAGTAATGAATGAGTATGAACAACAATGGCACCAATAAATAAGGAAATAATTAATAAAGGAAGTGTACAAATATTTCACCCACGTAAAGCAGCGACCACATGAATTATGAAACAAAATAAGAAACACCAATTATGGAGTATATTATGCTTGAGTCAAGCTCAAACACAATATATGGTTCAGAGACAATACACTCCACTGTTTTCGTGATGGTATCCAAGGCCAGACTGAGATCATTCGGTCCTATCACCACTTGCAAAGGGATGACACACGGACACGTACTGAACAAGTCGGTTCAGCAGCTCGGTCCAGCGCCTGTCACACAGACAGGGACTGGACCTGTGAAATCTTAAATAATCCTTAAAAAAAAAAAAATAGCTCCAGAGTATGTAATTATTAACATTGAATTGTCGTTATGATTAAACAAAATGACAGAAAAGAATGAAAATTCTCTTCTGCCAAGTCAAAATAAGTAATACGTACAAGTTTTGTTTAATTTAGATTCCCAACATTTTTTGGAAATGTACAATTTATAGCAGCTCGCCGTGGCTCCCCTAAATTCTTGCCGTGGCTCCCTTGGGGGCCATGGCCCCCAGGTTGAGAACACTGGCTTATCTGTTGTCTAAGAAGTTGCAGAGAAGGGTTGTCATGTTTTTTGGCATGTCAAGTTGAATTATTTTATATTTGAGGCCTTCGTGCCACACTTTATAGAAAGCTTTTGATACATCTCTGAGAACGACATTGCACTGTTTTTTAATGTTGAGGGTGTGAGGTATTGTTTCGTAAATTAGTGCAATAGCCGTGTTTGTGCCTCGGTTCTTCTGCAATCCATGTTGTCTGGGGTTATATTTGTTTTCCTGTTCTAGATAGTTTCTAAGTCTGTTGTTGACTATTTTTCCAGTATTTGCCAGAGGTGTACCTGGGAGTGTTATTGGTGTACCTGGGAGTATCGGAGGTGTACCTGGGAGTGTCAGAGGTGTACCTGTTAGTAGCAGAGGTGTACCTGGGAGTGTCAGATGTGTACCTGGGAATATCGGAGGTGTACCTGGGAATATCGGAGGTGTACCTGGGAGTGTCAGAAGTGTACCTGGGAGTGTCGGAGGTGTAACTGGGAGAGCCACAGGAGTACCTGGGAGTGTCAGAGGTGTACCTGGCAGTGTCAGAGGTGTACCTGGGAGTGTCAGAGATGAGCCTGGGGTGTCAGAGGTGTACCTGAAGAGAAGAGTTAGTTTTGTGCCTGGGAGTGTCAGGGTGTACCTGGGAGTGTCAGAGGTGTGCCTGGGGTGTCAGTGGTGTACCTGGGAGTGTCATTGGTGTACCTGGGAGTCAGAGGTGTACCAGGGAAGTGTTCGAGGTGTACCTGGGAATGTCAGAGGTATACCTGGGAGTGACAGGGGTATACCTGGGAGTGTCAGCGGTGTACCTGGGAGTGTCAGAGGTGTACGTGCGAGTGTCTGAGGTTTACCTGGGAGTGTCTGAGGTGTACCTGGAAGTGTCTGAGGTGTACATGGAGTGTCAGAGGTGTACCTGGCAGTGTAGGCTGTACCTGGGAGGGTCAGCGGTGTACCTGGGAGTGTCAGAGGAATACCTGGGAGTATTAGAGGTGTATCTGGGAGTGTCAGAGGTGTACCTGGGAGTGTCAGGAGGTGTGCCTGGGGAGTGTCAGAGGTACCTGGTAGTGTCAGTGGTGTACCTGGGAGTGTCAGGACAGCCTGGGAGGTGATTGGTGTACCTGGGAGTGTCTGAGGTGTATCTGAAGTGTCAGAGGTGGGTACCTGGAAGTGTCAGGGGTGTACATGGAAGTGTCAAGGGTGTACCTGGAAGTATCAGAGGTGTAACTGGGAGTGCCTGAGGTGTACCTGGGAGTGTCAGGGGTGTAACTGGGAGTGTCAGGGGTGTACCTGGAGTGTCATAGGTGTATATGGCAGTGTCAGCGGTGTAACTCGGAGTGGCAGCGGTGTACCTGGGAGTGTCAGAGGTGTTCCTGGGATTGTCCGAGGAGTACCTGGCAGCGTCAAAGGAGTACCTTGGAGTGTCAGAGGTGTACCTGGTAGTGTCAGTGGTGTACCTGGGAGTGTCAGAGTTGTACTTGGGAGTGTGATTGGTGTACCTGGGAGTGTCAGAGGTGTATCTGGAAGTGTCAGAGGTGTACCTGGAGTGTCATAGGTGTATCTGGCAGTGTCAGCGGTGTAACTGGGAGTGTCAGCGGTGTACCTGGGAGTGTCAGAGGTGTGCCTGGGAGAGTCAGAGGTGCACTTGGGAGTGTCACAGGTGCACCTGGGAGTTATAGAGGTGTAACTGGGAGTGTCTGAGCTGTACCTGGGAGTGTCTGAAGTGTACCTGGCAGTGTCTGAGGTGTACCTGGGAGTGTCAGCGGTGTACCTGGGAGTGTCAGAGGTGTACCTGGGAGTGTCAGAGGTGTTCCTGGGAGTTTCGGAGGAGTACCTGGCAGCGTCAAAGGAGTACCTTGGAGTGTCAAAGGTGTACCTGGTAGTGTCAGAGGTGTATGGGAGTGTCAGAGGTATACCTGGGAGTGTCATAGGTATACCTGGGCGTATCAGAGGTGTACCTGGGAGTGTCAGAGGTGTACCTGGGAGTGTCAGAGGTGTACCTGAGAGTGTCAGAGGTGTACCTGGGAGTGTCAGAGGTGTACCCAGCTGAGTTAGTTTTGTACCTGGGAGGTCAGAAGGTACCTGGGAGTGTCAGAGTTGCACCTGGAGTGTCAGTGGTGCACCTGGGAGTGTCATTGGTGTACCTGGGAGTCAGAGGGTACCAGGGAAGTGTTCGAGGTGTACCTGGGAGTGTAGAGGCATACCTGGGAGGACAGGGGTGTACCTGGGAGTGTCAGTGTACCTGGGAGTGTCAGAGGTGTACGTGCGAGTGTCTGAGGTTTACCTGGGAGTGTCTGAGGTGTACCTGGAAGTGTCTGAGGTACATGGAGTGTCAGAGGTACCTGGCAGTGTAAGCTGCACCTGGGAGTGTCGGCGGTGTACCTGGGAGTGTCAGAGGAATACCTGGGAGCATCAGAGGTGTATCTGGGAGGCCAGAGGTGTACCTGGGAGGTCAGAGATGTACCTGAGTGTGGAACTGTACCTGGGAGTGTCGGAGGTGTTCCTGAGAGTCAGAGGTGCACCTGGGAGGCCAGAGATGCACCTTGGAGGTCGGAGCTGTACCTGGAGTGTCGGAGGTGTACCTGGAGAGTGTCAGAGGTGTACCTGGGAGGTCAGGAGGTACCTGGGAGTCAGAGGTGTACCTGGGAGTGTGAGAGGTTTACCAGGGAGGTCAGAGGTACCTGGAGTGTCAGAGGTGCACCAGGGAGTGTCAGGAGGAGTACCTGGGAGCAGCCAGAGGTGTACCTGGGAGCACGGAGGTGAACCTGGGAGGTCAGAAGTGTACCTGGGAGTGTCTGAGGTGTACCAGGAGGTCAGGAGGTGTACCTGGGAGAGTCAGAGGAGCACCTGGGATTGCGAGAGGTGTACCTGGGAGTGTCTGAAGTGTACCTGGGTGTGTCTGAGGTGTACCTGGGAGGTCAGAGAAGAACCAGGAGTAAGAGGTGAACCTGGGAGAAGTCAGAGGTGTACCTGGGAGGTGAGAGGTGTACCTGGGAGTGTCAGAGGAACCAAGGAGTGTGAGAAGAGTTCTGGGAGTGTCAGGAGGTGCACATGGGAGTATCTGAGGTGTACCTGGGAATGTCAGAGGTGTACTTGGGAGTATCGGGAGGTACCTGGGAGTATCAGGTGTACCTGGGAGGTCAGACAGAGGTGAACCGGGAGGCCAGAGGAGTACCTGGGAGGCCAGAGGTGTACCTGGGAGTATCGGAGGTGTACCTGGGAGCATCGGAGGTGTACCTGGGAGTGTCAGAGGTACCTGGGAGTATCAGAGGTGTACCTGGGAGTGTCAGAGGTGTACCTGGGAGTGTCAGAGGTGTACCTGGGAGTGTCGGAGCTGTACCTGGGAGTTGTGAGGTGTTCCTAAGAGTGTCAGAGGTACCTGGGAGTATCGGAGGTGTACTTGGGAGCACGGGAGGTGTACCTGGGAGTGTCAGGAGGTGTACCTGAGTATCAGAGGTGTACTGGGAATGTCAGAGGTGTACCTGGGAGTGTCAGAGGTGTACCTGGGAGTGTCGGAGGTGTACCTGGAGTGTCGGAGGTGATCCTGAGAGTGTTCGGAGGTGTACCTGGGAGTGTCAGAGGTGTACCTGGGAGTGTCAGAGGTGTACAAGGAAAGTGTCTGAGGTGTACCTGGGAGTGTCAGAAGTGTACCTGGGAGTGCTGGAGGTGTACCTGGGAGGTCAGCGTACCTGGGAGTGTCAGAGGCATGGAAGTGTCAAGGTGTACCTGGGAGTGTCAGAGGTGTACCTTGAGTATCAGAGGTACCTGGGAGTGTCAGAGGTACCTGGGAGGCTCGGAGGTGTACCTGGGAGGCCGGAGCTGTACCTGGAGTGCTCGGAGGTGTTCCTGAGAGGCTGGGGAGGTGTACCTGGGAGGCCAGAGGTGTACCTGGGAGTGTCAGAGGTGTACCAGGGAAGTGTCTGAGGTGTACCTGGGAGTGTGAAGTGTACCTGGGAGTGTCAGGGTGTACCTGGAGGTCAGTGTACCTGGGAGTGTCAGAGGTGCACGTGGAAGGTCAAAGGTGTACCTGGGAGGTCGGAGCTGTACCTGGGAGGTCAGAGGTGAACCAGGGAGTGTCAGAGGAGTACCTGGAGTGTCAGAGGTGTACCTGGGAGTATCGGAGGTGTACCTGGGAGTGTCAGGTGAAGGTACCTGGGAGTGTCTGAGGTGTACCTGGGAGGTCAGAGGTGTACCTGGGAGTGTCAGGAGAGTACCTGGGAGGTTCTGAGGTACCTGGGAGGCCGGGAGAAGAACCAGGAGTGTAAGAGGTGTACCTGGGAGTGTCACAGGTGTACCTGGGAGTGTCAGAGCTGTACCTGGGAGTGTCAGAGGTGATCCAAGGAGGTCAGGAAGAGTTCTGGGAGTGTCCGGAGGTACCTGGGAGTGTCAGAGGTGTACCAGGAGTGTCAGAGGTACCTGGGAGGTCAGAGCTGTACCTGGGAGTGTCGGAGGTGTACGCCGGAGGTCAGAGTGTACCTGGGAGTGTCAGGTGTACCTGGGAGGTCAGGAGGTACCTGGGAGTGTCGAGGGTGTACCAGGAAGGTCTGTGTACCTGGGAGTGTCAGAAGTGTACCTGGGAGGTCAGGCATGGAAGGTCAGAGGTGTACCTGGGAGGTCGGAGCTGTACCTGAGTGTGAGAGGTGAACCAGGAGTGGCAGAGAGCCTGGGAGGTCAGAGGCATGGGAGTATCGGAGGTGCATGGGAGTGTCAGAAGTGTACCTGGGAGCCTGGGGAGTACCTGGGAGGCCGGGGAGGCACTTGGGAGGTCAGAGGAGCACCTGGGAGGCCGAGGTGTACCTGGGAGTGTCAGAAGTGTACCTGGAGTGTCTGAGGTACCTGGGAGTGTCAGAGAAGAAACTAGGAGGTAAGAGGTGTACCTGGGAGGTCAGAGGTGTACCTGGGAGTGTCAGAGCTGTACCTGGGAGGCCAGAGGTGAACCAAGGAGTGCAGGAAGAGTTCCTGGGAGAGTGTCAGGAGGTAACGAGTGTCTGAAGGGTACCTGGGAGGTCTGAGGTACCTGGAGGCCAGAGAAGAACCAGGGAGTGTAAGAGGTGTACCTGGAGTGTCAGAGGTGTACCTGGGAGTGTCAGGAGCTGTACCTGGGAGTGTGACAGGTGAACCAAGGAGTGTCAGAAGAGCCTGGGAGTGTTGGGAGGTGTACCTGGGAGTATCTGAGGTGTACCTGGGAGTGTCAGAGGTGTACTTGGGAGAATCGGAGGTGTACCTGGGAGTATCGGAGGTGCACGGGAGGTCAGAGGTACCTGGGGGTAGCGGAGGTGTACCTGGGAGTGTCAGAGGTGTACCTGGGAAGATCAGAGGTACCTGGGAATATCGGGAGGTACCTGGGAGGTTGAAGGTACCTGGGAGGTCAGAGGTGTAACTGGGAGTGTCACAGGAGTACCTGGAGTCGACGTACCTGGGAGGTGAGGAGGTGTACCAGGAATGTCAGTGAGTACTTGGGAGGTCAGAGGTACCTGGGAGGTCAGGAGTTTCCTGGGAGGTCAGAGGTGTACATGGAGTGTCTAGAGGTGTACGTGGGAGTGTGAGAAGTGTACCTGGGAGTGTCTGGGGTGTACCTGGGAGTGTCAGAGGTGTGCCCAGAGTGTCAGAGATGCACTTGGGAGTGTCAGAGGTGCACTTGATTGTCTGAGGTGAACCTGGGAGTGCTGAGGTGTACCTGGCAGTGTCTGAGGTGTACCTGGCAGTGCCTGAGGTGGTGGGAGTGTCGAGGTACCCAGGAGGTAAGAAGGTACCTGGGATGCCGGAGGTACTGGAGGTCGGAAGTGTACCTGGGAGTGTGAGAGGTGCCTGGGAGGCCAGAGGTACCTGAGAGCATGGAGGTACCTGGGAGTATCAGAGGTGTACCTGGGAGTAACGGAGTGTACCTGGGAGTGTCAGAAGGTACTGGAGTGTCGGAGGTGCAGGGAGTGTCGGAGGTGTACCTGGGTGTCAGGAGGTGTACTTGAGAGTGTCAGAGGTGTACCTGGGAGTGTCAGGAGGTGCACCTGGGAGGTCAGAGGTGTACCTGGGAGTGTCAGAGGTGTGCCTGGGAGTGTCAGAGGTGCACCTGGGAGGTTCAGAGGTGCACCTGGAGTGTCTGAGGTGTACCTGAGTTTCGGAGGTACCTGGGAGTGTCAGAGGTGTACCTGGGAGGTCAGAGGCACCAGGAATGTCAGTGCAGTACCTGGGATTGTCAGAGGTACCTGGGAGGTCAGAGGTACTGGGAGGCAGAGGTGTACCTGGGAGGCCAGAGGTGCATGTGGAGTGTCAGAGGTGCACCTGGGAGTGTCAGAAAAAGGGAATGTCAGGAGTAGTTGGGAGTGTCAGAGGTACCTGGGAGACATATGTGTACCTGAGAATGTGAGAAGTGTCCCTGGGAGGTCAGGGGTACCTGGGAGAGTCAGAGGTGTACCTGGGAGTGTCGGATGTGTACCTGGGAGGCCAGAGGTGTACCTGAGAGTGTTCGGAGGTGTACCTGGGAGTGTAAGAAGTGTACCTGGGAGTGACGGAGGTGTACCTGGGAGTGTCGGAGGCAAACCTGGGAGGTCAGAGGTGTACTTGGGAGTGTCAGAGGTGTACCTGGGTGAGTCAGCGGTGTACCTGGGAGTGTCTGAGGTACCTGGGAGTGTCAGAGTTGTGCCTGGGAGCAGAGGTGCATTGGGAGGCCAGAGGTGCACCTTGGGAGGTCTGAGGTGTACCTGGGAGTGTCTGGAGGTGTACATGAGTGTGTGGAGGTACCTGGCAGTGTCTGAGGTACCTGGCAGTGTCATGGTGTACCTGGAGTGTCAGAGGTACCTGGGAGTGTCAGGAGGTGTACCTGGGAGGTCAGAGAGGTACCTGGAGTGTCAGAGGTGTACCTGGGAGTATCAGAGGTGTACCAGGGAGTGTCAGAGGTGTACCTGGGAGTGCCGGGTACCTGGAGCCAGAGGTGTACCTGGGAGTTTCAGAGGTGTATTGGGAGTGTCGGAGGTGTACCTGGGAGCAGAGAGGCACCAGGGAGTGTCACAGGTGTACCTAAGAGTGTGAGAAGTGTACCTGGGAGTGTCTGGGTGTGCCTGGGAGGCAGAAGTGTACCTGGGAGGTCAGGGGTGTACCAGGAGTGTCAGTGGAGTACCTGGGAGGTCAGAGGTGTACCTGGAGTGCTGAGGTGTAACTGGGAGGTCAGAGGTGATCTGGGAGGCGGACGGTACCTGGAGGTCAGAGGTACCAGGAATGTAAGTGGAGTTCCTGGGAGCAGAGGCCTGGGAGGTCAGAGGTGTACCTGGGAATGCCAAGGTGTACCTGGGAATACCGGAGGTGTACCTGGGAATATCGGGGAGGTACCTGGGAGTCTCAGAGGTGTACCTGGGAGTGTCAGAGGTACCTGGGAGGTCAGAGATGTACCTGGAGTGTCAGAGGTGTATCTGGGAGTGTCGGACGAGCACCTGGGAGTGTCAGAGGTGTACCAGGGAATGTCAGTGGAGTACTTTGGAGCTGCAGAGGTAATGGGGAGGTCAGGGGTAAAACTTTGGAGTGTCAGAGGTGTACCTGGGAGTGTCAGAGATGTACCTGGGAGTGTCGGAGGTGTACCTGGGAGTGTGAGAAGTGTACCTGAAAATGTCGGAGGTGTACCCAGAGTGTCGTAGGGTACCTGGCAGTGCTGTACCTGAGAGTGTGAGAAGTGTCCTGGAAGTGCTGGTTGTACCTGGGAGGCTGGGAGGAGCACCAGAAGTGTCTGGAGGTGTACCTCAGAGTGTCAGAGGTACCTGGGAGTGACAGAGGTGTACCTGGGAGTGTCAGTGTACCTGGGAGGTTAGGAGGTGTACCTGCGAGGCCTGAGGTGTACCTGGGAGTGTCAGAGGCACTCAAGTGTCTGAGG
>NW_024747052.1:0-11845 GCF_018991925.1 Homarus americanus
GTAGTGGTGCCTGGGGTGAGTGGGTTGTGGGTGCCTGGGGTGGTGGTGCACCTGGGGTAAAGAGTAGTTGTGTGAGTATAGTAAGTGAAGTGGTGCCTGGGGGCCAGTGTTGTGGTGCCTGGGAGGCCAGAGTAGTGATGGTGCCTGGGGTGATGGTGCCTGGGGTAGTTGTTTTGTAGTGGTAACAGGCCGTTTGAGGGTAGTGATGATGGTTTTTGAACAAGCAATTGCCTGGGGTGAGTGGTTGTTGTGGTGTAGTGGTAGTGGTGCTGGGAGTAGTGGTTGCCTGGGGTAGTAGTGGTGTGCCTGGGGAGGTGGTGTGGTGCTGGTGGTGGTTGTGGTGTAGTGGTAGTGGTGCCTGGGGTGAAGTGGTGCCTGGGGTGAGTGGTAATGGTGCCTGGTGGTGGTGGTTTTAGGGTGGTGGTGGTGCCTCAGGATAGTGGTAGTGGTGCTGGGGTGATGGTTGTGATGTGTAGTGGTGTGGTGCCCTGGGGTAGTGGTTGGTGCCTGGGGTGGTAGTAGTGAGTTGCTGGGATGGCTGGTAGTGGTGCACTGAGATAGTGGTAGTGGTGCCTGGGGTAGTGGTTGTGGTGTAGTGGTGGTGGTGCCTGAGATAGTGGTGTGGTGATTGCCTGGGGTGGTGGTAGTGGGGTGGTGTGTGAGTGGTGCCTGGATGGTGGTGCTGGGATGAGTGGTTGTGGTGTAGTGTGGTAGTGGTGCTGGGTGCACTGGGGTGAGTGGTTGTGGTGTAGTGGTGTGTGGTGCTGGTGAAATAGTAGTGGTGCCTGGGTAGTGGTGCCTGGGGTAGTGGTTGTGGTGTAGTGGTGAGTGGTGCCTGGGGTGGTGCCTGGGGTGATGGTTGTGGTGTAGTGGTATTGGTGCCACTGTGGTGATGGTGCCTGGGGTGGTGGTTGTGGTGTAGTGGTAGTGGTGCCTGGGTGGTGCTAGTAGTGAAAGTGTAATTGTCTGGGGTAGTGAATTGCCTGGGGTGGTGGTTGTGAATTATGTGGTGGTGTCTGGGAGTAGTGGTGCCTGGAGTAGTAGTACAAAGTGGTGCACCCTGGGGTTGTGTGGTAGTGGTGTCTGGGGAGTGAGGCTGTTTGATGGTGCCTGGGGAGTGAGTGGTGCCTAGGGGTAAGTGTGGTTGTGGTGTAGTGGTGTTGGTGGTGCCTGAGTTAGTGGTTTAAAAGTGTGAGGTGGTAGTGGTGCCTGGGGTGGTGGTTGTGGTGTGGGCAGAATGTGTTGTTTCAGGTGGCTAATTTTGGGGTAGTGGTAGTGGTGCCTGGGAGTAGTGGTGCCTGGGAGTAGTGGTGCCTGAACATGGTGTGTGTGGTGGTGCCTAGGTGAGTGGTGCTGGAGTAGTGGTTGTGGTGTAGTGGTAGTGGTGCCTGCTGGTGCCTGGGGTAGTGGTTATTGGTGTGGTGGTCAACTGGTGCCTGGGAGTAAGTGGTGCCTCTGGGTGGTGGTTGTGTGTGGTTAGTAGTATTGGTGCCTGGGGTGAGTGGTGCACCTAGGGTAGTGGTTGTGGTGTAGTGTGTTAGTGGTGCTTTTTGGATGATGGTGCCTGGGGTAGTGGTGATGTGGTGCACCTGGGATAGTGGTGCCTGGGGTGATGAAGTGGTGCTTTTGTGGTGCAGTGTAGTGTGGCCCAGTGGTGTCTGGGAGTAGTGGTGCCTGGGTGGCTGGTTGTGGTGTAGTGGTAGTGGAGTGCCTGAGGTGTTGCTGTGGGGTAGTCAGTTGTGTGTTGAGTGGTGTCTGGGGAGTAGTGGTGCCTGGGAGATGGTTGTGGTGCTGGGGTAGTGGTTGTAGGTGTGTAATGGTGTGGAAGGTGGTGCACAGGTGAGTGGTTCTGGTGTAGTGGTGGTGGTGTCTGGGAGTGGTGCCTGGGGTGAGTGGTTTGTGGTGTAGTGGTGAGTGGTGCCTGGGTTGGGCCTGGGGTGGTGGTTGTGGTGTAGTGGTAGTGGTGCCTGGGTGGTGTAGTGGTTGTGGTGCAAGTGGTAGTGGTGCTGGGGTAGTGGTTGTGGTGTAAGTGGTAGTGGTTTTGGGGTGATGGATTTGTGAATTGTAGTGTTAGTGGTGCCTGGGGGTGAGGTGGTTGGGTGTTTGTAGTGGTGGTGGTGTCTGGGGTGGCAGTGCTGGGGTGGTAGTGGTGCCTGGGGTAGTGGTTGTGGAGTGTAGTGGTGGTGCCTGGGGTGTGGTTGGTGCCTGGGGGTGTGAAGTGTGCACCCTGGGGTGGTGGTTTGTGGTGTAGTGGGTGTGGATTGCCTGGGGGTGTGGTGGTAGTAGTTGCCTGGGGAGTGGTGGTTGTGGTGTAGTGGTGTGGTGGTGTCTGGGGTAGTGGTGCCTGGGGTGGTGGTTGTGGTGTAGTGGTAGTGGTGCCTGGGGTAGTGGTTGTGGTGTAGTGGTAGTGGTGTCTGGGGGTAGTGGTGCCTGGGGTAGTGGTTGTGGTGGTGAAAGTGGTGCCTGGGGGTGAGTGGTTTGTGGTGTGGGTATTGTGTGCCTGGGGTAGTGGTTGTGGTGTGGTGTGTGCCTGGGGTAGTGGTGCCTGGGATAGTGGTGCCTGGGGTGAGTGGTGGTGGTGCCTGGGATAGTCGTGCCTGGGGTGGTGGTGAGTGTGTTTTCAGGGTGTGGTTTGTGGATGAATTGTGTGGATTTAGCCAAGATTATAGTGGTGTGCCTGGGGTGGTGTGCTGGGGTAGTGTGGTTGTGGTGGTAGTGGTGCCTGAGTGTGTGTGGTGCCTGGGGAGTGATGGTTGTGGTGTAGTGGTGGCTGGTGTCTGGGGTAGTGGTGCCTGGGGTAGTGGTTGTGGTGTAGGCATTGTAGTGGTGCCTGGAATTGAGTGGTTGTAGGTGTGGTGGTGGTGCAGGGGTAGTGGTAGTGTGGTGCCTGGGGTAGTGGTTGTGTGGTGTGTAGTGGGTTGGGTGTGGTGGTGGTGGTGCCTGGAATTTAGTGGTTGTGGTGTAGTGGTGAAGGTGGTGCACAGGGTAGTGGTTGGGTGTAGTGGTAGTGGTGCCTGGGGTAGTGGTGCTGGGGTGGTGGTTCGGTGTAGTGGTAGTGGTGTGGGGTAGTGGTGCCTGGGGAGTGGTGTGTGTGGTAGTGGTGCCTGGGGTAGTGGTTGTGTGGTGTGGTGCCTGGGGTGGTGGTGCCTGGGGTGTGGTTGTAGTGGTGGTGCCCAAGGTGGTTGGTACTGGTGATGGTTTAATGGTGTAGTGGTGGAAAATTGAATTATCTGGGAGTAGTGGTGCCTGGGTAGTGGTTGTGGTGTGTGGTGGTGGTGGTTGCCTGGGGTGATGGTGCTGGGTGGTGGTTTTGAATTGTATAGTGGTGAGTGGGTGTGGGGTGAAGTAGATTGCCTCTGAGGTGAGTGGATTTAGCAGTGTGATGGTGGGTGCACCTGGGTAGATTGCTGGGGTAGTGGTTGTGTGGTGTAGTGGGCTGGTGGTCTGGGGTGCACCAGGAGTGGTGGTTGTGGTGTAGTGGTGAGTGGTGCACCTGGGGTGAGTGGTGCTGCCTGGGGTAGTGGTTGTGTGGTGTGTGGTGCCTGGGGAATTTTCAAATTTGTGGTTTGTGGTGTGGTGGTATTGAATTGCTTACCAAGTTGAAGTGGTGCCTGGTGGTGCCTGGGGTAAGTGGTTGTGGTGTAGTGGTATTGGTGCCTGGGGTGAGTGGTGCTGGGGTAGTGGATTTTGTGGTGTAAGTGGTAGTGGTGCCTGGGGTAGTGGTTTGTGGTGTGGTGGTGTGGTGAGTGGTGCCTGGGATAGTGGTGCCTGGGGTGGTGGTGAGTGGTGCTTACCTGGGGTGTGAGTGGTGCCTGGGGTAGTGGTTGTGGTGTAGTGGTAGTGGTGCTGGGTGGTGTGCTGGGGTAGTGGTTGTCTGTGGTGGTGTTGGTGCCTGGGGTAGTGGTGCCTGGGGTAGTGGTTGTGGTGTAGTGGTGAGTGGTGCCTGGGATGGTGCTGGGGCAGTGGTGGTGCCTGGGGTGTGTGGTGTGCCTGGGGTGTGGTGCCCTGGGGTGGTGGTGGTGTTAAAATTAACAGGTAGTGCCTGGGTAGTGGTATAGTAAGGTATTGGTGCCTAGAGGTGAAGTGCCTGGGGTGAAGTGGTTGTGGTGTGTGGTGGTATTGGTGCCTGGGGTAGTGGTGCCTGGGGTAGTGGTGGGGTGCTGGGCTGGTGGTGCCTGGGGTGGAGTGGTGGTGGTGCCTGGGGTGTAGAGGTGGTGGTGCCTGGGGTGGTGGTGGTGGTGCCTGGGCTGGTGGTGGTGGTGCCTGGGGGCAGTGGTGGTGGTGCCTGGGATGGT
Organism: Homarus americanus; assembly: GCF_018991925.1. NCBI lineage: Eukaryota > Metazoa > Arthropoda > Malacostraca > Decapoda > Nephropidae > Homarus > Homarus americanus. The sequence goes on from NW_024747052.1 coordinate 4,296, forward strand.
GGTAGTGGTGCCTGGGCTGGGTTGAGGTGGTGCATGGGGTGGTGGTGGTGGTGCCTGGGGTGAGTGGTGGTGGTGCCTGGGGGTAGTGGTGGTGGTTGCCTGGGCTGGTGGTGGTGGTGCCTGGGATGGTGGTGGTGGTGCATGGGGTAGTGGTGGTGGTGCCTGGGGTAGTGGTGGTGGTGCCTGGGATAGTGTGGTGGTGCCTGGGGTGGTTGTGGTGGTGCCTGGAGTAGTGGTGGTGGTGCCTGGGCTAGTGGTAGTGGTGCATGGGATGGTGTGGTGGTGCCTGGGGTAGTGGTGGTGGTGCATGGGCTAGTGGTAGTGGTGCCTGGGCTGGTGTGGTGGTGCATGGGTAGTGGTGGTGGTGCCTGGGGTGGTGGTAGTGGTGCCTGGGGTAGTGGTGTGGTGCCTGGGGTAGTGTGTGGTGCCTGGGTGGTGGTGGTGGTGCCTGGGGTAGTGGTGGTAGTTGCCTGGGGTGTGGTGGTGGTGCCTGGGGAGTAGTGGTGGTGGTGCCTGGGCTAGTGGTGGTGGTGCCTGGGCTGGTGGTAGTGGTGCCTGGGGTAGTGGTGGTGTTGCCTGGGGTAGTGGTGGTGGTGCTGGGCTGGTGGTGGTGGTGCCTGGGTGGTGGTGCCTGGGGTAGTGGTGGTGGTGCCTGGGGTGGTGGTGGTGGTGCCTGGGCTGGTGGTAGGTGGTGCCTGGGGTAGTGGTAGTGGTGCCTGGGCTAGTGGTAGTGGTGCCTTGCAGGTGGTGGTGAGTGGTGCCTGGGGTAGTGGTGGTGGTGCCTGGGGTGGTGGTGGTAGTGGTGCCTGGGCTGGTGGTAGTGGTGCCTGGGGTAGTGGTGGTGTGCCTGGGGTAGTGGTGCCTGGGGGTAGTGGTAGTGGTGCCTGGGGTGGTGGTGGTGGTGCCTGGGCTGTGGTGGTGGTGGTGCCTGGGGTAGTGGTGGTGGTGCCTGGGGTAGTGGGTGGTGGTGGTGTTGCCTGGGGTAGTGGTGTGGTGCCTGGGCTGGTGAGTAGTGGTGCCTGGGGTGGTGGTGGTGTTGCCTGGGGTAGTGGTGGTGGTGCCTGGGTGGTGGTGGTGGTGCCTGGGGTGGTGGTGAGTGGTGCCTGGGGTAGTGGTGGTGGTGCCTGGGGTAGTGGTGAGTGGTGCCTGGGGTGGTGGCAGTGGTGCCTGGGGTGGTGGTGGTGGTGCCTGGGGGTAGTGGTGGTGGTGCCTGGGGTAGTGGTAGTGGTGCCTGGGGTAGTGGTGGTGGTGCCTGGGAGGTGCAGTGGTGGTGGTGCCTGGGGTAGTGGTGGTGGTGCCTGGGGTGTGGTGGTGGTGGTGCCAGGAGATGTGTGTGCCTCTGGGGTGGCGTGGTGGGTGCTGGGGTAGTGGTGGTGGTGCCTGGGGTAGTGGTGGTGCCTGGGGTGGTGGTGGTGCTGGGGTAGTGGTGGTGGTGCCTGGGGTAGTGGTGGTGGTGCCTGGGGTGGTGGTGTGGTGCCTGGGGTAGTGGTGGTGGTGCCTGGGGTAGTGGTGGGGGTGCCTGGGGTAGGTGGTGGTGGTGCCTGGGGTAGTGGTGGTGGTGCCTGGGGTAGTGGTGGAGTGGTGCCTGGGGTGGAGTGGTGGTGATTGCTGGGAGTAGTGGTGGTGGTGCCTGGGTGGTGGTGGTTGCCTGGGGTAGTGGTGTGGTGCGTTGCCTGGGGTGAGTGGTAGTGGTGCCTGAGGTAGTTGTAGGTGGTGCCTAGGGCTAGTGGTAGTGGTGCCTGGGGTAGTGGTGGTGGTGCCTGGGTGGTGTGGTGGGTGCCTGCAAGGGTAGTGTTGGTGGTGCCTGGGGTAGTGGTGGTGGTGCCTGGGGTAGTGGTGGTGGTGCCTGGGGTGTGGTGCCTGGGGTGGTGGTAGTGGTGCTTACTGAATTGGTAGTGGTGCCTGGGTAGTTGTAGTGGTGCCTGGGGTAGTGGTAGTGGTGCCTGGGGTGATGTTGGTGCCTGGGGTAGTGGTAGTGGTGCCTGGGGCTGGTATGTTAGTTGCCTGGGGTGGTGGTGGTGGTGCCTGGGGTAGTGGTGGTGGTGCCTGGAGTGGCAGTGGTAGTAGTTGCCTGGGGTAGTGGTGGTGGTGCCTGGGGTGGTGTGCCTGGGGTAGTGGTAGTGGTGCCTGCGTGGTGGTAGTAGGTGCCTGGGGAGTAGTGGTAGTGGTGCCTGGGGTAGTGGTAGTGGTGCCTGGGGTAGTGGTAGTGGTGCCTGGGGTAGTGGTGCCTGGGGTAGTGGTGGTGCCTGGGGTAGTGGTAGTGGTGCCTGGGGTAGTGGTAGTGGTGCCTGGGGTAGTGGTAGTGGTGCCTGGGAGTGGTTATAGTGGTGCCTGGGTGGTGGTCAGTGGTGCCTGGGGTAGTGGTAGTGGTGCCTGGGGTAGTGGTAGTGGTGCCTGGGGTAGTTGTAGTGGTGCCTGGGGTAGTGGTGGTGGTGCCTGGGGTAGTGGTAGTGGTGCCTGGGGTAGTTGTAGTGGTGCCTGGGGTAGTGGTAGTGGTGCCTGGGGTAGTGGTGGTAGTGCCTGGGCTGGTGGTGAGTGTTTCCTGGGGTAGTGGTGGTGGTGCCTGGGAGTGGTGGGTGGTGCCTGGGGTAGTGGTAGTGGTGCCTGGGGTGAGTGGTAGCAGTGGTGCCTGGGGTAGTGGTAGTGGTGCCTGGGGTGGTTGTGGTGGTGCCTGGGGTGTGGTAGTGGTGCCTGGGTGGTGGTGGTGACCAGGGGTAGTGTGTGATGGTTGGGGAGTGGTGGTGGTGCCTGGGTGGTGGTGGTGCCTGGGGTGGTGGTGGTGGTGCCTGGGGTGTGGTGGTGGTGCCTGGGGTAGTGGTGGTGGTGCCTGGGAGTGGTGGTGGTGCCTGGGGTGGGTGGTGGTGCCTGGGGTAGTGGTGGTGGTGCCTGGGGAGTGGTGGTGGTGCCTGGGGTGAGTGGTGGTGGTGCCTGGGGTAGTGGTGGTGGTGCCTGGGGTAGTGGTGGTGGTGCCTGGGAGTGTGCCTCTGGGGTAGTGGTGGTGGTGCCTGGGGTGAGTGGTGGTGGTGCCTGGGGTGGTGGTGGTGGTGCCTGGGGTGGTGGTAGTGGTGCCTGGGGGTGTGGTGGTGCCTGGGGTAGTTGTAGTGGTGCCTGGGGTAGTGGTGGTGGTGCCTGGTGGTAGTGTGGTGCCTGGGGTGGTGGTGGTGGTGCCTGGGGTAGTGGTGGTGGTGCCTGGGTGGTGGTGGTGGTGCCTGGGGTAGTGGTGGTGGTGCCTGGGGTAGTGGTGGTGGTGCCTGGGGTAGTGGTAGTGGTGCCTGGGTAGTGGTAGTGGTGAAGTCACCTCAATCACACTGCCCCAGTTCACACACACACACACACACACACACACACACACAAAGGGTATCTTCAATAACTCAGCTCTCAGGTCCGCTTCACTATCTTTATCCACACAATAACATTCCTTTTACCTGACAGTGTTATCACCACCAACACTGACGATAACTCCACCACCTTTACCACCACCCACCACCACCACCACCACCAAACAACACAGGAAGTTCCATCTAGGTGGGGAGGGTTGAGGCGCGCGGCCCACTACTGGTGTACGTAGTGGCCTGGCTCAAGGGAGGAGGGTGTGTGTGTGTGTGTGTGTGTGTGTGTGTGTGTGTGTGTGTGTGTGTGTGTGTGTGTGTGTGTGTGTGTGTGTAGCGGCTGGAATATATAGCCTTATATAACATTATGAAGGTTTGGGCACACTCACTATTTTGTTTTGTGTTTAAGTTAGAGTTTGGATCAGGTTAAATATCCGGCCGCAGAGACAGGTAGAAGGCTTCACCTGAGCGAGAATTGACTCGTTAGTGTGGTGTTATTAAGACCTAACAAGACTCTCCTCTCTCTCTCTCTCTCTCTCTCTCTCTCTCTCTCTCTCTCTCTCTCTCTCTCTCTCTCTCTCTCCTCTCTCTCTCTCCTCTCTCTCTCTCTCTCTCTCTCTCTCTGCCTAAAGTTTTAAATTTATATAATGAAGAAGAAATAAATGAAAGGTGAACGTATCTCATTAAGGTAGGAACTCGGTATGATTTCAATGTTAATATTTGATGTAATTTTGTATGTTGAGTTTACCTGTTAATTACATTCTTATATCATCATAAGATGAATTTTTATCTCTTGAGAATCTTGGTAAGTGAGAGACAGGTGAGAATAAAATTAATACTCTCACATAATCACCACATGATAAGTACTACCACCACTACTACTACTACTACCACCACTACTACTACTACTACTACTACTACTACTACTACTACTACTACTACTACTACTACTACTACCACTACTACCACCACCACTACTACTACTACTACTACTTTTTTTTTTTTTTTTAAGTGGCCTCCAGCCTCCCCCAATAGCCACACCTTCGCCGCCATTTATTTACCTTAATATTAAATATCCTAATACATAAGAAGCTATCCTATCTGTGTTAAATTAGTTGAGCCGCAGATCTATGCGGCATTCAGTGACTGTAGCCTCATAGTCAATATCTGCAGCAGTTGTCGGAGTAGGGGCAGAAGCTCTCGTTCCCCTGAGGCAGAGCAAAGCCGACCGAAGGAGAGAGAAGGACAGTCGACATCTCATCCAGGCTGTGACATAACTTCTGGGCTGCTGCTTCTGTTCGGAGATCAGCTCCGCGAGTCTGGCGTAGAAACATCTTGCGCTTGGGCCCATCCCACCAGAGGTTGTGAACACTAGCGGAGTGAAGCTGCCTTGATCGACATTTTGAATTCTCTCCCCATATGCCCTTCGCTTGTCGTTCTCGTTCCTCCTATGTGCAGCATCGAGAGCTAGGTTACGGTGACAAACGGCCATGGGATCAAAAATCCTGATGTCGAAGAAGGCTCGCTGTCCCCGCGTCCAGAATCCTCGAGCACTGACGTCCACACGGGCTTCGTTAGATGTGTTTGAAGTCCTGTGTTGGAGGATCTCGCCATCCAGTGGAAGGAGGGTCGGTTCTACCATGACGTCCCGGCAGATTTCCTTCAACATATTTGCTGTGAGATCCCTTACCTCGTCATGCCTCATGCATATGAAGCCCCCCTTCTTGCAGACCATGGCGTGATCGCCATCATAGGGAGAGCCACACACGCATTGGGAGGGCAAACCATCTACTGGCCAACCGTACCTTAGAGCAATGGCATCTGTAAATTCTTGTTTGTTAAGGCTGAAACCATTTGCCCTTATCGGTAACGTAGTTAACCAGTTCGAGGCGCCCACCTCCTGTGCTATAGCTACTTTTTTTGTCAAATTTTCTGGAACATGCAGCAATAGTTGCTGCAACATGTCATTTTGGCAGTGCTGCCGATCTGTTGTAATGGACCTACGGATCTTATTAGCTTCGCTGGTGTCCACTTCCCCTGTTGCATTCTGGGCTATTATGTGGTCAGTGAGGGCTGTCGTGAGCTTAAGTGAATTTTGATGTTCAGAGTCAGCAATCTCCTCTGGATTAGTTAGTCCCATCCCTCCCAGTCTTGGTGGAAGTGCAAGAAGTGTTCTTTCTGCTCGGGTTAAGTCAGGGTGTTTCACTAGTTTGGGAATGAACTTGACACTGATTGCTTCTTCCAAAGGGTGGAGGAGGGGTCCGATCTCAGGAATGGTACGCATCAGGTAGTTCCAGCGATGCTTGACTCCATGGGTGAATGCTGCAAAGGCCGCATGTGGCTCTGTGTTAGCGATCTCCGATAGAGCTTGGATTTCGCTAACCCACTCATTCACCTTTCCCGCTACGTACTCGGTCTTGAAGTCCGTAGTGCCAATTACTGCGCCTAGATACTACTACTACTACTACTACTATTACTACTACTACAACATCAACGCTATTGCTCCTACCATTATCACCACTACCACTACTACCAACACCATCACTCCCACTACCCAGGGTGCCAAAGGTCTGGGAGGAGGAATGAGAGAGATTACACAAATGAGGGAGGCGGAAAGGAAGGGTGAGACTTATTACACACGCGAGGGGGGGAAGGAGGAATGGAGGAAAGGAGAGTGGGAGAGAAGGAGACAAAAGCCTCGCATATATTAAGGGGAGATGTGACCTCACTTTACCTACATGGCTAAAGTGTGCCTCACCTGTGAGGCCTCACACCCTCACCTGTGAGCTCACCTGTGAGGGCCTCACACCCTCACCTGTGAGGGCCTCACACCCCTCCCTGTGGAGCCTCACACCCTCACCTGTGAGACCTCACCCCTCACACCCCTCCACCCTCACCTGAGCCTCACACCCCTTCCTCACACCCTCACCTGGTGGAGTAGAGCCTCACACCTTCACCTGAGGGCCTACATGGAGGGTGGTCATTGGTAAGGAGTACATGGAGCATAAGTAGAAAGTACAGGGAGCATAAGTTGAGAGTACAGGGAGCATAAGTAGGGAGTACAGGGAGCATATGCACCAGAGTCCATGGATCGTATTTAAATACAGAGAGAATAACACTTTTTGCCTTCATATTATCGTTGATTTATCACTTCCTGTTATTATTCTCTTCCTCCCTTCCTTCTTCTCCATCTTCCTTGTTTACTAGCTTTATCTATCTATCTTTATGTCTTCTTCTTCTTCTTCTTCTTCTTCTTCTTCTTCTTCTTCTTCTTCTTCTTCTTCTTCTTCTTCTTCTTCTTCTTCTTCTTCTTCTTCTTCTTCTTCTTCTTCTTCTTCTTCTTCTTCTTCTTCTTCTTCTTCTTCTTCTTCTTCTTCTTCTTCTTCTTCTTCTTCTTCTTCTTCTTCTTCTTCTTCTTCTTCTTCTTCTTCTTCTTCTTCTTCTTCTTCTTTCTTCTTCTTCTTCTTCTTCTTCTTCTTCTTCTTCTTCTTCTTCTTCTTCTTCTTCTTCTTCTTCTTCTTCTTCTTCTTCTTCTTCTTCTTCTTCTTCTTCCTTCTTCTTCTTCTTCTTCTTCTTCTTCTTCTTCTTCTTCTTCTTCTTCTTCTTCTTCTTCTTCTTCTTCTTCTTCTTCTTCTTCTTCTTCTTCTTCTTCTTCTTCTTCTTCTTCTTCTTCTTCTTCTTCTTCTTCTTCTTCTTCTTCTTCTTCTTCTTCTTCTTCTTCTTCTTCTTCTTCTTCTTCTTCTTCTTCTTCTTCTTCTTCTTCTTCTTCTTCTTCTTCTTCTTCTTCTTCTTCTTCTTCTTCTTCTTCTTCTTCTTCTTCTTCTTCTTCTTCTTCTTCTTCTTCTTCTTCTTCTTCCTTCTTCTTCTTCTTCTTCTTCTTCTTCTTCTTCCTTTTACTTCTTCTTCTTCTTCTTCTTCTTCTTCTTTATTCTTCTTCTTCTTCTTCTTCTTCTTCTTCTTCTTCTTCTTCTTCTTCTTCTTCTTCTTCTTCTTCTTCTTCTTCTTCTTCTTCTTCTTCTTCTTCTTCTTCTTCTTCTTCTTCTTCTTCTTCTTCTTCTTCTTCTTCTTCTTCTTCTTCTATCAATAGTACTCCTCCTTCCCCCCCTTTTCTTTTTTTCTCTTCTCTTCCTCCTTACCTCCTCCTCCTACCTTACCTCCTCTTCCTGCTCCTCCACTCTTCCCCTTCCTCCCCCCCTCCTTCAAAGATCTTCCTTATAATCA
>NW_024747053.1:0-8261 GCF_018991925.1 Homarus americanus
TAGCCTAAATTAACCTAGCGGCTTTATTATATATTCTAAGATGTTTAAGTTGGATAGATCAGATCAGGTTAGGTTAAGTCAGGTTGGGTTAGGTTAGGATAATTTTGTTAATTTTGCCACTTAGAGGCTAGTTTATTGTGCCCCCCATACTCATCCTGTGAGCGGTAGCGCAAAGAGATTACAAAGTGGTGTTAGATGAGGTAGGTGGTTAAGTTAAGTTTCAATAGGTTAGGTTAGATTACGTCAGGTTGGGTTAAGTTAGGTTAGGTAGGTAATAAGTAGATAGGTTACGGTCGGTTGGTGGGAAAGTTAGGTTTGATTAGGTTAGCTTATGTCAGACTGGGAGGTTAGGTTCGATTATGTCAGGTTAGGTTCGATTATGTCAGGTTAGGTTAGATTACGTCAGGTTAGGTTAGATTACGTCAGGTTAGGTTAAATTACGTCAGGTTAGGTTAGATTATGTCAGGTTAGGTTCGATTATGTCAGGTTAGGTTCGATTATGTCAGGTTAGGTTAGATTACGTCAGGTTAGGTTAGATTACGTCAGGTTAGGTTAGATTACGTCAGGTTAGGTTAGATTATGTCAGGTTAGGTTCGATTATGTCAGGTTATGTTCGATTATGTCAGGTTAGGTTAGATTACATCAGGTTAGGTTAGATTATGTCAGGTTAGGTTAGATTATGTCAGGTTAGGTTAGATTATGTCAGGTTAGGTTAGATTATGTCAGGTTAGGTTAGATTATGTCAGGTTAGGTTAGATTATGTCAGGTTAGGTTAGATTATGTCAGGTTAGGTTAGATTAAGTCAGGTTAGGTTAGATTATGTCAGGTTAGGTTAGATTATATCAGGTTAGGTTAGATAATGTCAGGTTAGATTAGATTATGTTAGGTTTGGTTAGATTATGTCAGGTTAGGTAAGTAGGTGGAGGTGGGTAAAAAAGGTTAGGTTAGGTCGGCAGGTTTTAGTGTAGGAGCTTAAGTAATCCCGTAAAAATTTCATGTTAATTTTTGACACCATACATCGTAATAATCCTTATAAACTATGTTAAGGAACTGTGGTGCAATTTTTTCTGAACGGTTTACTATAAGTTTTATGCCATTAAAGAAGTTTTATCAATGAGCGGCGTAATGAACCACAGACGTATTACCATTAAGTCCTAAGTAACTTAAAACATGACTAATAACCTATGAACATGTAGTATTATATGATTACAATTTAACATAATATATTATGAATGCTGTTATAATATCTTAAGTGTGTTACAAACATGGCTGCTCATATATGCAATCCTGTCTCTGGCAAAGAAGAGATTGCAGTAAGTAAAATTAATTGCTTAAGACAAATACTGGAAATTAAACATATACATATTACCATTATCTGAAAAGCTTAGAACCACCGTTTTATATTTATTAAAAGTTTGTATTGTTATACATCATGTGTATACAAGTCACAAGTTATTATTTACGACATTGCTTCAGTCCTCGTCATCAGAGTCTTCTGTGTATTTCTCATCATCTGCTTGACAGTTACACATCTCGGTGCATGCCATGCTATGCTTTCTGATTCTTTCTGTATGAACATGACAATGATCCACATTTCCTGACGCCACATCCACATTTAACAAGTTCTGTGATTGCTTCTGGAGCTGGTGGTTGGTCTGGTATTACTAGTATGAAACAGTCATTGTCAATCTTCCCTGCCATGCTCTAATTGTGAAAGCATTTTACTGTCTGCATCACAAGACCACAGAAGAGCTTGATACCTTCCTCTCAATATATGATACTTTAGAGTTGCTGCAGTCGCTGGTAGTTCTCCAGCTTCTGCCTGCGTTTTCTTGAAGAGATGCCATCTTAGTTATGACAGTTTAGTGAAAGTCATTCGTGGACAGTAGAGCTTAAATACAAATTCCTCTAGACCAATATACATGTCTGCTGGAGGGCATTTGGTCTACTCAGCATCTTGAATGCATCTAGGACTTTTGTGTTAGATTTCATCAAAGTGCTCCAACATGCTTTCTTTCCTTTGCCAACAAATTTTCCAATGCAGTCAGATCCTGTGAAAGCATGGAAACCTGTAAGGCTCTCTGCCCAATGTGTCGTCGCTCACCAGTTCCTGTTATCATACTTGTATTTTCTCCAAGTTGAGGCTGCTTTAATATGCCAAACACATCAGTGTCTGGTGACTTGACATGTACAGTGCTGCCCTTCTGTGATGCATTTACTGTATGCCCTGCTTAAGTTCTATAACTTGTGATAGTAATTTGATGGTTGAAGTCTTATTTGCTGCTTTCCACAACAGAAGATTAACCTTGGACAGCTTTTCCCAGATGCTCAATGGACCAACAATACGTTCCTTGACAAAATTTTCATAATTTTGTCTTCCAACTTCATATGCACATAGATTGTCATATTTGGCATTTTCTGGCATTACAGCTCCAGTTACCAAGTTTATAAGAGCATCATTTTCCTGGGATTACAGTCGCCAATAACATTGTGTAGCTTCTGTACATCAGCATATTGACAGCTGACAATAGCTGTAGAGAGCTCATGGTGTTCTGTTCTTTTGTAATCTCTATGAGTTTGATATTTTATGTAATGAACTTAATTTGAAAACCCAAATGGTAGTATATGATCTTTTATCACCTTAGACACTCTGTGCGTCATGCCTCTCAAGTGATTTTTTTCCTCTCTTACTTCTCTGGACAAATACGACCTTTATCCCACCAGAAAAAGTATCACCATATATTTTCTTAATCTACAGGTGCCAAGGTTTAAGATGACGGATGGTGTTAAAAATTAACCTGAAATTTTTACGTGACCACATATTGTCTTGTTGGGCTTCTGAGAGAACTTCACGGCTAAATAGCGCCTCTGTATTGATAGCCGGTATATGTCGTAATATCCACCGCTCATAGTTAAATCTTTATGTCCGTTTATTTTGTCCTAATTTAAGTATCAAAGAGTGTTTTCATTTTTAAGTATCTTAAGTATCTTTTTCCCCACTCCTACGTATCTAAGTATGATTTATTTTCATTTTTAAGTAACTAACCATATTTTTGTTTTCATTATAAAATGTGATTGATATAGACAACAGAAGTAAATATCAGCTGGAGGTCGTAAACGAAGCTGATGTGAAGTATTTTGACTCGCTGTTCCCACGAACTAATTGCTTCACTGGTTTATACCGAAGAAATAAAACCGTCAACGAACCATCCGATTCAAATGTGTCTTAGGCGATACAGGGTGTTTATGCGTCACTCTGATACCAAGAATGACTTTGTGTACTGTGGTGAAGCTGAGGGTAGGATAGGGTTGGGTTGGGTTGGGATGGGTTAGGATTACGCATGTGTCGGTATATTCTGTCGCATTTTATAGGTATCTTGCGTCTTTCTCTTTATTCCTTCTTTATCATGAGTATCTGTGCCTATTAATACACCACCTCGCAGGATAGTGGAAGAGGAATGGATAGTAACGAGATTATATTCTTCTTACATATACCTTAGCTTAATTACAGGTAACACCAGGTAGAAGTTACATGACTCTTAAGAGTTTTCCTCGACTTGGCTGATTCAACTGTAAGACTTGCTGTATTTATCCTTATTAAAATCCTCCACCTGTAAGACCCTCCACTTGTAAGACCCTCCACCTGTAAGACCCTCCACTTGTAAGACTCTCCACTTGTAAAACCCTTTAGGGATTTGAAATACCTTCTCGTCTTGGCTCCACTAGTACTGTACACACCCTCTCTAGCCTTAGTTTACAGTAATGTTGAAGTATATAATGAAGACTCACAGCTCATGGGTTAGAAAAGCAAAAGATGCTTGTTTTATTTATTTATTTATTTATTTATTTATAGTTTATTTTAGAATCCCCGAAAGTTAGAACAAAATGGCTGACGGGACTCACAAGCGGGCGATGTTTACAATATGGACCAAGAATAAAAAATAAATGAAAAATAAAATAAATAAATCGTAAATTGGTGCATTGTTTCTCCAGGGGTAATTATAGAAGTACAAATGTTCTCCAGCAGTGGGTAACGATCATAGTCACGTATAGAGCTTCCGACGCAGGTAGATTGATATAGATGCATTACCTGGAGTTAGTGGGTTACAGGGGCCTCTTACACGATAATATTAAAGGTGTTTTTTCCTTCTGTTTGTGGCACTTGAGGTGTTTAGGTTAGGTTTAATTAAAATGGTTTAGTTATAATAGTTATATTACGATAAGTTAAGTTGAATTTAGAACTTTTGATTTGCATATATCGTGTTTTAGAAGGATTTGTTAGCTAATAAGTTTAATTTGGATAAGTTTAGTTTAATTTAGATCATTTGATTTTACAAGGTCGTATTATAATGACTGGGAACCATATAGAAACCTGTTAGAGAAGTAAATATTTCTACGGCAGTGAATGAGTAAGTCAATAAGTGGTGTATAGAGCTACTGACGCAACTTAAACGGTATATACTGTACATTATATGTTATCAGAGCTTTCCTGTTGTACGTAACCGCCTCCGTCAAAGTGTCTTAGTGGCTCATGTGAAGATTAGCCTCTAGTTTATTTAACCTCAAGATTAACTACACTGGCACTGCCTGACCTGACCTGACCTGACCTGACCTGACCTACCCTACCCTACCCTAACCTAACCTAACCTAACTTAATCTAACCTAACTTAACTTCCCAGGTAGCGTTAGGTTAATCATTAGTTGAAATAAGCTGGGAGGGTTAATCTTCATGTAATCTATCTTAATTAACAATTTTGGTCAGGTGAGGCCTTCCTTACCTTACTCGAGAGCAGGAGGAGGAGGACTTGCTAACATCTACAGATCATCGTCAACCAAGGCAGATATTGAATACCTTTTGTTTACCTTCGTGGCTTAAGAACACATCTTAACACCATAAGACTATTCGCCTCAATACAATAATACAGTAATTGATTATTGTATTCTAATAAAATTTACGGTGTATCTTGTGAACCAGATTTATTGTTTGACCTTAGTGAATGAGAAACTGGTTGAGGTGTATTGTGGTAAAAATCCTTAAGAGCAGCTCTGTGTGTTCTTACGACCTCAAAGTAACACAAAAGGTAGCCAATATCTACCCTTGGTCAGTCACTTTATGTAGATGTCAATTGTGTCATTTTTCTAGACTTAGTGCCCCCTGGAGGAGAAAGTAAATACAATGTTGATTTATTTTGGTCACAATACACGCTAGTAGATTATTTTTTCCTATTTAACTAAATAATTAACACTATGTAGCTAACTAATTATATGACTCAAAGATGGTAACCAATATGGCGTCGATATTGTTCACATACTCTATGATAAATAGATGTATTGTCTGTTTAATTTTAGGGAAGAATTTAATTTATAATCTTTTGAGAATCTGGATACAGGAGTTTTGTCTTTGCGTGTGTGTGTGTGTGTGTGTGTGTGTGTGTGGTGATGATGATGACGGATACTTTCCTCTGCAGTGAAAAAAATATCTTGACATTGCAAAGTTTAACTGTAAGCCGAAGGAACGTTTGTAATGTGACTTATTATGTGAAATTGTAACTTGAAATTCTTTGTGAAAAAATATTTCCCTATAAAGTTTGGCAGTAAATGAAGTATTACATCAAGGTGTAACTTGTAGTTCCTTGTGGAGTAATTACCTATGTGGACGATACAGCTACTCGAGGGTGTAAGACCTAGAGTAGAAAGTCTTAAGACCTTACCTGATGTTGAAAAACTCTTATAGTGGAACGTCTTAGGTATTGAAACTTTAATTACAGTAAATATAATATTATCTACCTAAATATTCCTTCACCTGGCGACAACTAATGATACAGGTGGTGTAATAGCTCTTTAAAATTCCTCCGTTTGATATAATAATGACCACACATGAACTTATAATGTGCAATATCTTGATAACACATTAGCTGCAACATTACACATAGTCCAGTGTATGTGTAGTGAGGGACATCTACCTAAATGAGTTACAGAATGTGGAGTTGAGGCAAAAAATGTTGGGACATGTTTGAGATCATCAGTTGAGCCAAACGTTTATACTCAATATTGTTTTAATGGTATTTTAGAGCGACCGAAAAATGTAAACAAAATGGCCGGCTAGGCTCGGGGGATCCACGAGTCCTCTTATAAAGGATCGACAATAAATGAAAACAAATCAGATTAATTTAAACACATTTCCAAGAGTATTAGATCCTGTAAAGAGAGAAAATTAATACTTGATATTTGTAGAAGCTTTTTTTTTCGTCCGTTTCGTCTTGGTTAAAACAATTGTGGTGGTGTTACCTGTTCCAAACGGTAGACATCAAGGAAATGGATCAAGACCTTAATACTCAAAGGTACACATGATGATTTGTTCCCAAGTCCGAGGATTTACTTCACAAAACAGATTAACTTTAGGACACAATGATGGCGAACAAAATAACATCAACATTGCGTACAGTACATATCTTGCTTTGACTCTTAACTCTTGTAATTTTTCGTAATGTTAGTGAATGAATTTGAGATTCTGGGCATATTTTCTTGTTTTCTTTCTAATCAAGTGTAAAGGAAGATGTACTGTTTATTGATGGATTTGGTGATGTCTTAATGACGGCACATAGAACTATAGAATGGAGGAAACTGCAGCAGGCCTATTGGCCCATACTGGGCAGTCCCATTTACACCCAACCCCTATTGCTCATATAAGCATCCAACCTATGTTTGAAGCTATTCAGCGTATTCGAGTTCATGATGATATTTGGTAACTTGTTCCATTCATCCACTACTCTGTTTCCAAACCAGTGTTTACCTATTTCACGCCTAAATCTAAATTTATCTAATTTAAAACCATTGTTACGAGTTCGCTCCTGGTTGGATAATTTGTGATACCTTTTTATGTCATCCCTTTGTTTAGCCCTACCTTCCCATGCCACCTCTATCAGGTCGCCCCTCGCTCTACGTCTCTCGAGGGAGTGCAAAATTAGATGCTTTAACCTGTCTCTATACTCAAGGTTCCTAATGTGCAGGATTAGATCTTTGTCATTCTCCTCTGAATTCTTTCCAAGGATTCTATATCCATTCTGTAATACGGTGACCAGAACTGAACCTGCGTAATCCAGGTGTGGTCTCACAAGAGCAAGATACAGTTTTAGGATGACCTCGCTAGTCTTGTAACTAACACTCCTTTGAATGAACCCAAGTACTTTATTAGCCTTGTTACGAGCAAAAACACATTGTTTACTTGGCTTAAGGTTCCTACTTATCATTACTCCTAAATCTCTCTCGCAGTCGGATTTCTCTATGGCAACGTTGTTCATCTGGTATCTGGTTTCCCTGTTTACATCTCCTATACTGAGTACTTTACATTTGTCGACATTGAATTTCATCTGCCATTTTTCAGACCATTGGAAAAATTTGTTTAGATCTTCCTGTAGTTTTGCCGAGTCCTCGTCAGATTTGATAACACGTCCTATTTTAGTGTCATCAGCAAAATTACTTATGTTGCTGTCTATGCCGATATCTATGTCGTTTATGTATATAATAAACAATAATGGTCCAAGTACTGAGCCTTGGGGAACTCCACTTGTGACGTTGCTCCAATGGGACTTAGTGCCGTTAATGCTCACTCGCTGTTTCTGTCCCTGTAACCACGCCTAATCCATTTAAGGATGTCACCTTGATGCCATGAGCTTCTACCTTTCTAATTAGTCTTTCGTGGGGACTCTGTCAGGAAAACTGCTAAAGAGTCGAGATATACCACATCATAGTGTGCCCCTCGTCCACTGATTCGAAAACTGATGAAAAGAATGTTATGATTAGTTAAGGCAAGAACGTCGCTTATTGACCATGCTGAAAGAATCATTGATCAATCGGTGCTTCCTCAGAGTGATTTCGAATAAAGTTTGGAAATGATTGGCTTCCAGTAATTTACCTACTATTGACGAACTGATTGGGCGGTAGTTAGAGGATAGTGATCTATCCCCCTTCTTGAAAATCGGTATTACATTCGCTATCCTCCAGGATTCTGGTACTACACCTGTTTTTAAGGACATGTTAAACAACTTTGCGAAGGGCATACTAAGCTCTTCCTTACATTCCTTTAATACTCTGGCAAATATCTCATCAGGACCAGGTGACTTATTAGGCTTTAGTTTGTCTGTTTGCTTACTAACATCGTTACTGGTCACTACTATCTCGCTTAATTTGTTTTCTTCACTACCTCTGAATAGAGTCGGTGCCTCAGGTATCATGTTTAAATTTTCAGTGGTGAAAACTGT
>NW_024747054.1:0-9432 GCF_018991925.1 Homarus americanus
CAGACAAAAACAAGAACAAAAGCTAGAATTGCAGATCTTTACAAGGATGAGGAAAAAGTACAGAAGACTGTGAATGATCAAGAAAAGGCAGATGTACTCTCAGAGCAATTCTCATGAGTTTTTATCAAGGAACCAGATAGGGGGATACCAACAGCCAACAAGAAAGACGTGCCAGCTCTTGAACACCTGGAGATAACCGAGGGCAAAATAAGAAAGGTGATACAAAAATTGAAAAGACACAAGTCTCCCGGTCCAGATGGGTTACATCCAAGAGTCATTAAGGAGATGATGGAGGAACTACTTCAGCCTCTGAGGATCTTGTTTGAAAGCTCTTTTCAAGAAGGAAATATACCCGAGGACTGGCGTATTGCATATATCACAGCTATCTATAAGAAGGGAAGTAAAAGTGAACCAGGAAACTACAGGCCAGTCAGTCTAACTAGTGTAATCTGCAAATTAACGGAGTCAATATTACGGGAAGAGATGATATCCCATATGAAAAAATATGGATTGTTTAGTAATAAACAGTTTGGCTTCATTTCTGGCAGGTCAACAGTCCTACAGTTGATTAGGTACTAGACAGGTGGACAGAAATTATCGATGACAGTCAGGCTGTGGACAGAGTGTATTGTGACTTCATGAAGGCTTTTGATAGAGTACCCCACAAAAGACTATTAGAAAAAGTATCTAGTTATCGCATTGATGGAAAATATCTTGATTGGGTAAGGAATTTTTTAACTAAGAAAAAACAGAGGGTTGTGGTAAATGGAGAAGTATCTGACTGGAGAGAGGTCACTAGTGGGGTCCCCGAGGGTTCTGTCCTCGGCCCCCTGCTGTTTGTCCTTTTTATCAATGACCTGCCTGAGGCAATTAAACACGACATTGAGGTACATCTATATGCGGATGACACAAAGAATTTTAGGAAAATAGAACGAGATGAGGATTGTGACATGCTGCAGGAGGACCTGGATAGGATCAGGGGTTGGACTGAGAAGTGGATGCTGAACTTTCACCCAGAAAAAAGTAAATACATGAGGATAGGAAGAACAAAAGTTGCTGACCAGGGATATCATATGTACACCACAATCAAGAAGACCACTGTAGAGAAGGATATAGGGGCAGTCATCGATGATAAGCTGACGTTTTCTGACCATCTAGCTGAGAAAATCAACAAGGCTAATAAAATAGTGGGTATTATTAGAAGAACTTTTGTTCATCTGGATGCACCTATATTCAAGGCTCTGTACACTGCTCTGGTTAGGCCACACCTTGAGTATGCTAATCAAATTTGGTGCCCATATCTCATTAAGGATATTGAAGCAGTAGAGAATGTACAGAGGAGGGCTACCAAACTAGTACCACAGATCAAGGATTTATCTTATGAGGAAAGACTAAGGAAATTACAGTTACCGACACTGGTGTACAGAAGGTCTCGTGGGGACCAAGTGGAAACATACAAGATAGTGTGTGGCATATATGACCAGGCATGTACAGCAGGAATGTTACAGATGAGGGAGGCTGACACTACCCGGGGAAACACAAAGAAGATCTACAAAACAAGAGCGAGGCTAAATCTCAGAAGACACTCGTTCACGAGTAGGGTTGTCAACAACTGGAATGGGTTACCTGAGTGGGTAGTGAATGTGGAGACGGTGGAAAAGTTTGAAGCAAAATTAGATAAATACTGGAAAAATCAACAAGTATATAATTATAGGGCACAAATATCTACCACACACAGCCACCGTCTGAGTAGAGAAGAGGCTATTGAGCTGAAGTTACAGGCGTGAGCCTCTTCCAGAAGATCATGTGTGAGTATCTGATTATCTGTGATAAGCCAATCTGAGCGCACTCACGGTAAAATAGCGAGTAATGGTGTTGATAACGGCTACCACCAGAAGTTGATTTTCTTTATGTTTGCTGTACTTTTTGTTTTGATGATTTTAAGTATATTAAAAGAAAAGACAACTTTCTATTATGATCTTTAGTGTTTATTTTTATATACTCTATCCCGCATCACATTTCTCCTCCCGGCGCCATTTTTGTTGTTTACCTCACTGAATCCCTCAAGAGACGTTTCCTATAAATTGGTGAACACTTCCACGAATTACTCTTCGCCATTGCTGATTTATATCAACCTCAATATTAAGGTAAGTTGTTTAGCACATAAATTAACAGGATAATGCACAGAACCTAATAGAACCTGACCTAACATACCCAACCTATGGGTAATGAAACATTACCTGACTTACGACACATAGACGCACACTACTGATATTGTCGCTATTTAAAATAAAGCCTTACCTAATAATGTTCCTATTACACGATGAGCATCAGGATTTCTTCTTTAGTTAGAATCCACAATGGTGGAAAACACCACCGGATGCACTTTGGCTACAAGGTCGAGCGCCAAGTTTGTTGTTAAAGGGAAGGTCGCTTATACTGACAACAATTATTGAGAGCTGATTTAAACCAGGGTATCAACAAGATGTATCTAATGCCATATTGTACAACTTTTTATAAAAAAATAATTATTTTCAATTTCTCTTGATTTAAAAAATCTTTGGCACAGCCATTTTTTAAGGTAACGAATAGCTGATCATATTGAGTTTGGATTAGTCTGTAGAATGGAACAAAACATTCTTTGAAAACATTATTTGGTGTTATTTCACGTAATGCTACTATACGAATCTCGAGAATTTTATATTTGAAACCGCTAGTTTTGACAAGTCTAAAATACTTTTCCTCAATGGCACTTCTGGCGTAAATTACGTTTAATCGAGATATTTAACATTTTATTATGTATATTCATATGTGGAGTTACACACCAAGAACATATCGAACGATTGTGTAGCTGCCCAGTTAGTTTAGTTTAGTTATGGTTTTGTTTTTGCGATGGGTTTCAATGATTTCTAATAGCAAACCTGGAGTTTCTGAGAGGGAAGGGGGGCTAATCTCAGAAACTATTAACTTGCGCCATAAATGAAGGTGTGGGGTATGGGTTGTTGGGTTCGTACTCAGGATGGGATGGAGAAAGGAAACTCACAATGTGCTCTCTGTATACATGTTGTATTGGATGTATAATGCAGCTTGGTGCTGGTATACTGCCAGATTCTGGGGTCACTAAGTCTAAGGGGATAACTTAACTCTAATCTTAATTCCTAAGGGTCGCTGCCACCAGACCCCCTCTGGACAGCATGTAGCTCGTTAGGTAGCTCGTTAGGTAGCGGGCAGAGCGGACTAGGCATTGGGTTAGGTTTTCCATTGACCAGATCGATAAGGGTAAAGAAGGGTGAAACCATAACATGTCTTACTTGATTTATTCCTTATCAAACATACTGGTAAAAAACATATACATGAATTGGCCTTCCTCAGAAGAACAACGGAAATGTGGTTACCCAGATGGGCCCCAGACTCTTACATTGATGGCGTGTCATCCACCTACTTATTGCATAACAATGTGTGACCACAGTACCTCGGTCGTTCCTTCTTACAATATCCCTTAACACATCAGACTGCTCCACCTGTGTGGGATCTAGTACCGTCGGTTATCATACATAGTAGCACCATCTCAACACACCTGTTACACTCCATACCTGCAAGTATGTGACTCCTTGTGACTTTTAGGTATACACAACAGGCACCTCGTTCGCACACCGCCCTCGGTGGGTAAAAACGAGGGCTTCACCTAGAGACATACCAGCACTATTTCTACGCCTGGTATTATAGGTCGCTCCAAGTGACGACCGCAGAGTTTCTCACGGTCTCCTTAGTTGTGACTATTCATTTGGAGTGGTGCGCTGGAAATCCACAGGTTCACAGTGGATTGGCATAGCCGGGAGTAGTCCCCACCTGTTGTGACGCTCAAAGGGACAATGGCGGCCGGGCGGCAAGGTACTCCGACCACATGGCACCTGAGGTGACGGTAGAACGAGGAAGACTCAGAAATAATGCCTGACGGGCGGTTATCCCACCCCTTAACACATTCCTATCACACTTATATATCCGGCAAAGCTTTAAACTGTAGTAACTTCTATTTATCAACCTTAATTATAGGGCGGGATATAGCCCGCTAGGACACTGACCTGAGGTGACGGTAGAACGAGGAAGACTGAGGGCAGTGCCCCGCCGCTCCTCGTCACATAGGCCTACAGTTTCCAATCCTCAATTTACACTTTTGTTTCTTATGGTTCTCACCTGAACACTTTTCGGTATATTGTCACTCATGTCTTATAAACACATATTTTAATCCTAAATTACACACTAAGGTAAGGTCTTGGTTTGCTAGTGCTTGGGTAAATGCATGGGATTATAATATCAACGTGGCATCTGAGGCGGGTACATGACGCGCCTTGAAACAAAGGCTGAATGTTCATGGCGGGGGTGTATCAACTTCACTTAAAACTGTAATGAGGGATCCTCCTCTCACACATTGCACTATTTGAACACAGACATAAGATTCTCTGATCACTGTACCTGTCGTGGGTATATGTCACGTGAGGCTACGAGGTGTATTAAATTCATACCGACGCATACACGATATTTCCTTTCAAGTATAGTTTCTGGATCACTGTCAACACCTCACATAGTTCTGATACATTTATCCTTTTTCCAGATCATTGTTCTCATGTATTTTCATATGATATCTGTTGGAGTTATGTTCGCTACACGCTCACAGACGTAAATAGTAAGACCTTCAAACCCTGATCCACACTTAGTCTTACAGTACACTAGTCCGGCTCAACTGGACTTTAACATTCATCTTATGCATACCCTGAGTGATCCTTAATGCTATGAATACATACACTTAATATGATATAACTATACCTGGGTACAATACAACACATGGTCTAGCAACCTTGAGTAGGTGAGTTGTCCTTTATCAAGGTTTCCCGTTTTCTGAGGTTCTACAAGCGCGGTGCATTTGAATGTTATGTAGCGTAATATGAATTAAATGGGATTTTTAGGGATGACAATGATGTGCGCAGTACATAGCCTTCCCCTCCCCAAGATTCACATTATGCGAAATAACATGCAAAGCACTAACGCTGTAGTGTACATACATTTTACAACATCCTAACAGTTCGTGATTAGAGTACCTTAATACATCAAACAAAACATAAGGAGACTTAAACGTTTCCTACGAGCGTCTCCGCTACCATATACATCAGACAACCGTTTACAATCCTGCTAGTTCGGTATACAATATATCAGTAAAAAGAAAATTATAAGGAGACAAACTTTTCATACTGGAGTCTCCGTTACCTATACATACAACAACTTATCAACTCTTATTTCAGTACAATATAGTATAGGGAACATTCCCTTAACAGTTCATCAGCGTAATACCTCAACCTACTTTTGGCACCAGCACATAAACAGTGACTCTTTGACATTACATCTACATCAAAAGTTCTCAGCATGAAATGACATATCCTAAGGAATTTAAATTCTTGTCTATGAATGGGGAATTAGTTACATCAGTCACTTCCTCAGATTACTACTTCATTTCAATAATAATTCCCCTTTTCAACACAAAACCGTGGTTCTAGATGTACACATTGGGGCTCAGAACACAAAACACATATTTTCTATCTCACAGTTCAGAAGATCTGGTATTTGAAAGTCGGGGTGACTCCCTCAGCCGGAGCGAGTCAACAACCCAAAAAAAAAAACTTCCGACACACATAAACTGAGATTTTTTCCTTTCGACAACATAGGCAGCAACTGGATCTCCGGACTTCAGTTCATAAGAACTGGGATTTATAATGTTGGGGTGACTTCAGTACGACTGACGAAGCCAACAACCCAAAAAATTTTGACACACATAAACTGAGATTTTCTCCCTTCGACAACATAGGCAGCAACTGGATTTCCGGACTTCAGTTCATAAGAACTGGGATTTATAATGTTGGGGTGACTTCAGTACGACTGACGAAGTCAACAACCCAAAAAAAAAACCTTTTCAGACAATATAGATACCACTACTAATAGCTGATCTTCAAAAAGCATCCCAACAAACCATCTGAGCAACTGTCTCCCCCACCCAAAACTTTATAATTCAACAAATCAACCTAACAACTGGAAAGCCAATAATATTCAATTGAAGCAACATTCTGGAACTATATTTCCTACAAATCCATTCTAACTACTGGTCTCCTCTGCCTCACAGGGAATCTACTTGCAGGTTGACCTACCACATTTCCGTCATCACTTTCCTCATCTGTTTCTTCTGACCCCGAGTCCGAGGAAGAATCAAAGGGTGGAAGTAGGGGCTCATTCAGCTGAACAAACATGTCTCTACTTACATACCTCTTTACTTTCTCAGCCGCTCCATTTATCACCTCACTTTCATCCAAGGGGTTAGTCAACTCATATGCGGCACCATCTCGTATAATTTCTGTTATAGTGTACGGACCCTTCCACTTGGTATTCAACTTCCTACTGGTCCCAGGGTTGGGCCATTCATTCCTCACCCATACTGTTTCTCCTAACTGCATAGTTTGGTTCGTTCTTGATCTATTTGCTCTCTCTCTGGTCTCTCGTGACATCCTGGCAGACATCTCTTTTATCAACCTATGGGCTTCTTTCAACTCTTGACTGCTCTCATTCTCTATTATAGGTAAGTCAATTCCTACTTGTCTTTGTACATGCCTTGAAAAGAAAGCAAAATGAGGCTGTACCCCAGTTGTGGCATGGACAGACGTGTTCAGAGCCGACTGCACGGGACTGAGAAATTTTGGCCACTGAAGTGGATTATCTTCACACATGATTGCAAGTGTTGTTTTAAAGGTCCTGTGCATTCTCTCTGTGACACTATTACCTCTAGGGTGGTAAGGCAATGTAAAATAGTTCTTAATGCCAGTTACTTTACATAATTCTCTAAATTGTGTTGCTGTAAATTCACCTCCATTATCTGCAATGACTACTCCAGGGCTACCAAAGACATGGATGAATTTACTAAATTCCCTGGTCACTTCCTGAGTGGATTTGGTTCTCAACGGGTAGAAATTGACAAACCTAGAATAGTGATCTATGACAGTCAACACATAGCGATACCCCTTCGCACTATTATGTAAGTCTGTCAAGTCCACAGATACTCTCTCCAAAGGTTTAGTTACTTCTGACATCCCCTGCCATTGCTGTTCTAACCCTTTCGTCCCTTTGAATCTTTGACACACTTCACATGATTCTACAAATTTCACACAGTCTCTGCGATAATTTGGCCAATAGAAAAGGCCTTCTACTCTGGCTATAGTCTTCCACTGTCCTAAGTGACCTGATGCCTCTCTGTTATGTGCCCACTCTAGTGCTGCTCTACGCAAATGATCAGGTATTACAAGGCAGTACAGCAATGCTTTGTCAATTTGTTCCTTTACTAAATACAATACCCCTTCCGCTACTTCAAATTTGTCAATAGTCGTCTTTGGATATTTATGTTTGGGTACCTGTCCTCCTTCTAAATAACTAGCCAATGTTTCCCACCTCTCGTCTTTTCTTTGTTCTATTCCTAACTGCCGAGGCGTTAAACCATCTAGCTGAGGGAGCTGACCTACCGTCCTACTCCTGGCTACTTTCCTTAGGGCCCCTACCGGCCTACTCAATGCGTCCGCGACTAGATTTGCCTTTCCAGGTTTGTACTCTATCTTATATATGTAATCCCTCATTTCCAACATCCATCTATTCATTCTTTGACTTTTAGTTTTCTTGTTAAAAACAGACGTTAACGGCTGGTGATCAGTCTTGATGGTGAATTGGGAACCCCACAGAAAATGATGGAAAAATCTACAGGCTAACACTATCCCCAATGCTTCTTGGTCGGTGGTGGAATACCGTGTTTCCGCGGGCTTTAGCTTCCGAGAGAAATACCCAACAGGACGCAAAGAACCGTCATCCTGTAATTGATTCAGTGATGCTCCTACACAAAAATTACTAGCATCACTGTGTAGCTCAAATGGTTTATCCATGTCCACTTTTACTAGTACTGGAAAGGAAGCTAATGTCCGCTTTAACGTGTCAAAAGCTGTCTGGCATTCATCTGTCCAGGCAAAGGCAGCTTGTTTCTTAGTGAGTTCTGTGATAGGATATGCAATCTTAGCAAAATTTGAAACATGCTTACGATAAAACCCGCACATCCCTAAAAATTGTCGGACTTGTTTGACATTAGTGGGTGGTTTACAGTCTGTTACTGCTTTTACATTCTCTGGATCCGGCTCAATGCCTTTCTCTGAAACAATATGTCCCAAGAATTTTACTTGTCTCTGACCAAACTGACATTTAGATAGGTTTAATTTGATTCCCATATTTACAAACCTGTCAAATACTTTAGCCAATCTGCCCATGAGGGTATTGAAATCAGGAGCCCACACTATGACATCATCTAGATAGTTCCTGACCCAATCTTCTTCTGCTAAAGGAGCTAAGACCCTGTTTACTTCCCTAGTAAAAACGGCTGGGCTGGCTGACAAACCAAAAGGGAGGCGTTTGAACCGCCATAAATTATACCCATCACTGAAGGTGGTTATATCTCTACTGTGGGGGTCAAGAATTACCTGATAGTAAGCATCTTTCAAATCTAAGGTGGCATAATATTTATTTCCGGCAGCCTTCTCAACTAATTCATCCAATCTTGGCAAAGGTTGTATATCTATTTTCAGGTGTTTGTTGACTGCTCGGAAATCAAGGCACATACGTTTCGACCCATTAGGTTTAGTTACTAACACGATAGGTGATAGCCAGACAGCGGTTGATGGTTCAATGATGTCCCTATCTCTCATGTCTCTCATCATTTCTTTAATAGTACCCTTGGCTTTCTCGGGATACCTATACTGAGGTCCTCTTACAGGTTGTTCATTAACCAATGGGATGTTAGCTGGCAAACCCTTAATGGTGCCTATTTCATTTGGACCTAAGACAAACAACGCATCATGATTCATTACCACCTGTTGCAAGTGTGTCCGCATGTCCCTATCTAAGTGTGGCCATTGCTGGGTCCTAATTAACTCTTTCAATTTGTCCTGTCTAGTTTCCCCACGTTTCACTTCATCACAGTCTGGTACCATAGAATTTAGTACTTCTTGAGCTCGTCTAATTTTGTGGACTGGGGAATTTTCCATACCCCTACAAAGTAAGCATTGAGTTGGGAATTTCACATCATGAGTCAGTCTTAAGGGGATTTTGTTAGACCTCTTATCATCTTCTCTCTGTATGGCCAGGTGATGTGGTGAGCACAGGGGTATGTCTACAGACCGGCCTACCTCACCTAACTCTTCATAAATGTGTGAGATAGTTCCGAGATTATTCCCTTCATCATCAAAGTAACAGAATTCCTCATCATTAACT
The DNA here is from genome assembly GCF_018991925.1 of Homarus americanus. Taxonomy (NCBI): domain Eukaryota; kingdom Metazoa; phylum Arthropoda; class Malacostraca; order Decapoda; family Nephropidae; genus Homarus; species Homarus americanus. The sequence goes on from NW_024747054.1 coordinate 9,340, forward strand.
ACTTCATATTCACCTAAAACCGCACCAGGACTCAAACAAACTGGCTGCTCCGAAACATTACTCATAGGAACATAAACACAGGAATCATCTTGG
>NW_024747055.1:0-14092 GCF_018991925.1 Homarus americanus
TTTCACACAAGGCCTGTTCAACGAGCTTATGGCGCCGTGAACCTCTAATGGGGACTACCCGTATCACGTACGAGGTCAGAGTAACGTTTTACCAAATCCGGCTTTGAAACACGAGGATCCATATATATTTCATTAGCCCAATAAAGCACGCGGACTTCTACATACAATCAACACCTCACCCCACCAGGATTGGAACCCACGGCCCACGAGCCCCTGACTGTGACACGGGGAACGCTACCTCTGGACCACTAGGATACTAAAAGCAGTCCTAGACTCTGTTAAATTTCACACAAAGTCTGTTCAACGAGCATATGGTGCCGCGAACCTCTAATGGGGACTACCCGTATCACGTAGGTGGTCAGAGTAGTGTATTTCCAAATCCGGCTTCGAAACACGAGGATCCATATATATTTCATTAGCCCAATAAAGCACTCATACTTCTACATACAATAAACACCTCACCCTTCCAGGATTCGAACCCACAGTCCATGAGCCCATGACTGTGACCGGGGAATACTACCTCTGGACCACCAGGATACTAAAAGCAGTCCTAGACTCTGTTATATTTCACTCAAAGCCTGTTCAACGAGCTTATGGCGCCGTGAACCTCTAATGGGGACTACCCGTATCTCGTAGATGGTCAGAGTACCGTTTTAACAAATACTGCTTTGAAACACGAGGATCCATATATATTTCATTAGTCCAATAAAGCAAGTGAACTTCTACATACAATCAACACCTCACCCCGCCAGGAGTCGAACCCACGGCCCACGAGCCCATGACTGATAACGGGGAACGCTACCTCTGGACCACCAGAATACTAAAAGCAGACGTAGACTCTGTTATATTTCACACAAACCCTGTTCAACGAGCTTAAGGCAACGTGAACCTCTAATGGGGACTAGCCGTATCACGTAGGTGGTCAGAGTAACGTTTTACCAAATCCGGCATCGAAACACAAGGATCCATAAATATTTCATTAGCCCAATAATGCACGCACACTTCTACATACAATGAACACCTCACCCCGCCAGGATTCGAACCCACGGCCCAAGAGCCCATGACTGTGAACGGGGAACGCTACCTCTGGACCACCAGGATACTAAAAGCAGTCCTAGACTCTGTTATATTTTCACTCCAAAGCCTGTTCAACGAACTTATGGCGCCGTGAACCTCTAATGGGGAATACCCGTATCACGTAGGTGGTCAGAGTAACGTTTTACCAAATCCGGCGTCGAAACACAAGGATCCATAAATATTTCATTAGCCCAATAAAGCACGCAGACTTCTACATACAATCAACACCAGACCCTGCCAGGATTGGAACCCACGGCACACGAGCCCATGACTCTGACAAGGGGAACGCTACCTTTGGACCACCAGGATACTAAAAGCAGTCCTAGACTCTATTATATTTCACACAAAGCCTGTTCAACGAGCTTATGGCGCCGGGAACCTCTAATGGGGACCACCTGTATCTCGTAGGTGGTCAGAGTAACGTTTTACCAAATCCGGCTTCGAAACACGAGGATCCATATATATTTCATTAGTCCAATAAAGCACGCGGACTTCTACATACAATCAACTCCTCACCCCGCCAGGATTCGAACACACGGCCCACGAGCCCATGACTGTTAACGGGGAACGCTACCTCTGGACCACCAGGATACTAAAAGCATTCCTAGACTCTTTTATATTTCACACAAAGCCTGTTCAACGAACTTATGGCGCCGTGAACCTCTAATGGGGACTACCCGTATCACGTAGGTGGTGAGAGTAACATTTTACCAAATCCGGATTCGAAACACGAGGATCCATATATATTTCATTAGCCCAATAAAGCAAGCGAACTTCTACATACAATCAACACCTCACCCCGCCAGGATTCGAACTCTCGGCCCACGAGCCCATGACTGTTAACGGGGAACGCTACCTCTGGACCACCAGGATACTAAAAGCATTCCTAGAGTCTTTTATATTTCACACAAAGCCTGTTCAACGAACTTATGGCGCCGTGAACCTCTAATAGGGACTACCCGTATCAAATAGGTGGTCAGAGTAACGTTTTACCAAATCCGGCTTCGAAACACAAGGATCCATAAATATTTCATTAGCCCAATAAAGCACGCAGACTTGTACATACAATCAACACCTCACCCCGCCAGGATTCAGACCCGGCCCCTGATTCCATGACTGTGACCGGGGAACGCTACCTCTGGGCCACCAGGACACTAAAAGCAGTCCTGAACTCTGTTATATTTCACAAAAAGCCTGTTCAATGAGCTTATGGCGCCGTGAACCTTTAATGGGGACCACCCGTGCCGCTTAGGTGATCAGAGCAACGTTTTACCAAATCCGGCTTCGAAACACGAGGATCCATATATATTTCATTAGCCCAATAAAGCACCCGGACTTCTACATATAATCAACACCTCACCCCACCAGGATTGGAGACCAAAACTGCCCACGAGCCATAACAGTGACAGAATGCTACTGAACCAGCAGGATACTAAAAGCAGTCCTAGACTCTATTATATTTCACACAAAGCCTGTTCAACGAACTTATGGCGCCGTGAACCTCTAATGGGGACTAGCCGTATCATGTAGGTGGTCAGAGTAACGTTTTACCAGATCCGGCTTCGAAACACGAGGATCCATATATATTTCATTAGCCCAATAAAGCACGCGGACTTCTACATACAATCAACACCTCACCCCGCCAGGATTCGAACCGACGGCGCACGAGCCAACAACTGTGACCGGGGAATCCTACCTCTCGACCACCAGGATACTTAAAGCAGTCCTAAACTCTGTTATATTTCACACAAAGCCTGTTCAACGAACTTATGGCGCCGTGAACCTCTAATGGGGTTTACCCGTATCACGTAGCTGGTCACAGTAACGTTTTACCAAATCCGGCTTCGAAACACGAGGATCCATATATATTTCATTAGCCCAATAAAGCACGCGGACTTCTACATACAATCAACACCTCACCCCTCCAGGATTCGAACCCACGGCCCACGAGCCAATGTCTGTGACCGGGGAACGCTACCTCTGGACCACCAGGATACTAAAAGCAGTCCTAGACTCTGTTATATTTCACTCAAAGCATGTTCAACGAGCTTATGGCGCCGTGAACCTCTAATGGGGACTACCCGTATCTCATAGGTGGTCAGAGTAACATTTTACCAAATCCGGTTTCGAAAAACGAGGATCCACATATGTTTTATTAGCCCAATAATGCAAGCGAACTTCTACATACAATCAACACCTCACCCCGCCAGGATTCGAACCCATGGCCCACGAGCCCACGACTGTTAACGGGGAACGCTACCTCTGGACCACAAGCATACTAAAAGCATTCTTAGACTCTGTTATATTTCACACAAAGCCTGTTCAACGAACTTATGGCGCCGTGAGCCTCTAATGGGGACTACCCGTATTACGTAGGTGGTTAGAGTAACGTTTTACCAAATCCGGCTTCGAAACACAAGGTTCCATAAATATTTCGTTAGCCTAATAAAGCACGCAGACTTGTACATATAATCAACAACTCACTCCGCCAGGATTGGAACCCACGGCCCACGAGCCCATGACTGTGACACGGGGAACGCTACCTCTGGACCACCAGGATACTAAAAGCAGTCCTAGACTCTGTTATATTTCACTCAAAGCCTGTTCAACGAGCTTATGGCGCCGTGAACCTCTAATGAGGACTACCCGTATCACGTAGGTGGTCACAGTAACGTTTTACCAAATACTGCTTCGAAACACGAGGATCCATATATATTTCATTAGCCCAATAAAGCACGCGGACTTCTATATGCAATCAACACCTCACCCCGAAAGGATTCGAACCCACGGCCCACGAGCCCATGACTGTGACCGAAGAATGCTACCTCTGGACCACCAGGATACTAAAAGCAGTCGTAGACTCTGTTATATTTCACTCAAAGGCTTTTCAACGAGCTTATGGCGCCGTGAACCTCTAATGGGGACTACCCGTATCTCGTAGGTGGTCAGAGTAACATTTTACCAAATCCGGATTCGAAACACGAGGATCCACATATATTTCATTAGTCCAATAAAGCACGCAGACTTCTACATACAATCAACACCTCACCCCGCCAGGATTGGAACCCACGGCCCACGAACCCATGACTGTGACCGGGGAACGCTGCCTCTGGACCACCAGGATACTAAAAGCAGTCCTAGACTCTGTTATATTTCACACAAAGCCTGTTCAACTCTCTTATGGCGCCGTGAACCTTTAATGGGGACTACCCGTATCATGTAGGTGGTCAGAGTAACGTTTTACCAAATCCGGCTTCGAAACACGAGGATCCATATATATTTCATTAGCCCAATAAAGCACGCAGACTTCTACAGTACATACAATCAACACCTCACCCTGCCAGGATTCGAACCCACGGTCCATGAGCCCATGACTGTGACCGGGGAACGCTACCTCTGGACCCCCAGGATACTAAAAGCATTCCTAGAATCTGTTATATTTCACTCAAAGCCTGTTCAACGAGCTTATGGCGCCGTGAACCTCTAATGGGGACTACCCGTATCACGTAGGTGGTCAGAGTAACGTTTTACCAAATCCGGCTTCGAAACACGAGGATCCATATATATTTCATTAGCCCAATAAAGCACGCGGACTTCTACATACAATCAACACCTCACCCCGCCAGGATTCGAACCGACGGCGTACGAGCCAACAACTGTGACCGGGGAATCCTACCTCTGGACCACCAGGATACTTAAAGCAGTCCTAAACTCTGTTATATTTCACACAAAGTCTGTTCAACGAACTTATGGCGCCGTGAACCTCTAATGGGGTTTACCCGTATCACGTAGGTGGTCACAGTAACGTTTTACCAAATCCGGCTTCGAAACACGAGGATCCATATATATTTCATTTGCCCAATAAAGCACGCGGAGTTCTACATACAATCAACACCTCACCCCTCCAGGATTCGAAACACGGCCCACGAGCCCATGACTGTGACCGGGGAACGCTACCTCTGGACCACCAGGATACTAAAAGCAGTCCTAGACTCTGTTATATTTCACTCAAAGCATGTTCAACGAGCTTATGGCGCCGTGAACCTCTAACGGGGAGTACCCGTATCACGTAGGTGGTCAAAGTAACGTTTTACCAAATCCGGCTTCGAAACACGAGGATCCATATATATTTCATTAGCCCAATAAAGCACGCGGACTTCTACATACAATCAACTTCTCACCCCTCCAGGATTCGAACCCACGGCCCACGAGCCCATGACTGTGACCGGGGAATGCTACCTCTGGACCACCAGGATACTAAAGCATTCCTAGACTCTGTTATATTTTCACAAAGCCTGTTCAGCGAACTTATGGCGCCCGTGAACCTCTAATAGGGGACTACCCCGTATCACTCAGGTGGTCAAAATAATGTTTTGCAAATCCGGCTTCGAGCACAATGATCCATAAATATTTCATTAGCCCAATAAAACACGCCCAGACTTGTACATACAATCAACAACACACCGCCAGGATTCAGACCCGGCCCACGAGCCCATGACTGTGACTGGAGAACGCTAACTCTGGACCACCAGGATACCAAAAGCAGTCGTAAACTCTGTTATATTTCACACAGAGGCTGTTCAACGAGCTTATATCTCCGTGAACCTCTAATGGGGACTACCCGTATCACGTAGGTGGTCAGAGTAACGTTTAACCAAATCCGGCTTCGAAACACAAGGATCCATATATATTTCATTAGCCTAATAAAGCACGCAGACTTCTGCATACAATCAACACCTCACCCCGCCATGATTGGAACCGACTGCACACGAGCCAACAACAGTGACCGGAGAATGCTACCTCTGGACCACCGGGATACTTAAAGCAGTCCTAAACTCTGTTATATTTCAAACAAAGCCTGTTCAACGAACATATGGCGCCGTGAACCTCTAATGGGGAGTAGCCGTATCACGTAGTTGGTCAGAGTAACGTTTTACCAGATCCGGCTTCGAAACACGAGGATCCATGTATATTTCATTAGTCAAATAAAGCACACGGACTTCTACATACAATCAACACCTCACCCCGCCAGGATTGGAACCCACGGCCCACGAGCCCACAACTGTGACCGGGGAATGCTACCTCCTGACCACCAGGATACTAAAAGCAGTATTAGACTCTGTTATATTTCACACAAAGCATGTTGAACGAGCTTATGGCGTCGTGAACCTCTAATGGGAACTACCCTTATCACGTAGGTGGTCAGAGTAAAGTTTTACAAAATCAGGCTTCGAAACACGAGGATCCATATATATTTCATTAGCCCAATAAAGCATGCGGACTTCTACATACAATGAACACCTCACCCCTCCAGGATTCGAACACACGGCCCACGAGCCCATGACTGTGACCGGGGAACTCTACCTCTGGACCACCAGGATACTAAAAGAAGTCCTAGACTCTGTTATATTTTACTCAAAGCATGTTCAACGAGCCTATGGCACCGTGAACCTCTAATGGGGATTACCCGTATCACGTAGTTGGTCAGAGTAACGTTTTACCAAATCTGGCTTCGAAACATGAGGATCCATATATATTTCATTAGTCCAATAAAGCACGCGGACTTCTACATACAATCAACACTACCCTCGGGCCAGGATTGAACCACGCCCACCTAACCCATGAGATCAGACCGGGAACGCTACCTCTGACCACCAGGATAAAGCAGTCCTAGACTCTGTTATATTTCACTAAAAGCATGTTCAACGAGCCTATGGCACCGTGAACCTCTAATGGGGACTACCCGTATCTCATAGGTGGTCAGAGTAACATTTTACCAAATCCGGATTCGAAACACGAGGATCCATATATATTTCATTAGCCCAATAAAGCAAGCGAACTTCTACATATAATCAACACTTCACCCCGCCAGGATTCGAACCCATGACCCACAAGCCCATGACTATTAACGGGGAACGCTACCTCTGGACCACCAGGATACTAAAAGTATTCCTAGACTCTGGTATATTTCACACAAAGCCTGTTCAACAAACTTATGGCGCCGTGAACCTCTAATGGGGAATACCCGTATCACGTAGGTGGTCAGAGTAACGTTTTACCAAATCCGGCTTCGAAACACAAGGATCCATAAATATTTCATTAGCCCAATAAAGCACGCAGACTTGTACATGCAATCAACACCTCACCCCGCCAGGATTGGAACCCACGGCCCACAAGCCCATGACTGTGACAAGGGGAACGCTACCTCTGCACCACCAGGATACTAAAAGCAGTCCTAGACTCTGTTATATTTCACACAAAGCATGTTCAACGAGCTTATGGCGCCGTGAACCTCTAATGCGGACTACCCGTATCACGTAGGTGGTCAGAATTAACGTTTTACCAAATCCGGCTTCGAAACACAAGGATCCATATATATATTTCATTCGCCCAATAAAGCATGCATACTTCTACATACAATCAACACTTCAAACTGCCAGGATTCGAACCCACGGTCCATGAGCCCATGACTGTGACCGGGGAATGCTACCTCTGGACCACCAGGATACTAAAAGCAGTCCTAGACTCTGTTATATTTCACACAAAGTCTGTTCAACGAGCCTATGGAGTCGTGAACCTCTAATCGGGACTACCCATATCACGTAGGTGGTCAGAGAAACGTTTTAAAAAATCAGGCTTCGAAACACGAGGATGCATATATATTTCATTAGCCCAATAAAGCACGCGGACTTCTACATACAATCAATAACTCACCCCGCCAGGATTCGAACCCACGGCCCACGAGCCCATGACTGTGACTGGAGAACGCTTAACCTGGACCACCAGGATACCAAAGAGTCCTAGACTCTGTTATATTTCACACAAAGCATGTTCAACGAGCTTATGGCGCCGAACCTCTAATGGGACTACCCGCATCAATGAGGGCGTCAGAGTAACGCTTTAACCAAATCCGCTTCGGAAACACAAGGATCCATATATATTTCTATTAGCCCAATAAAAGCAAGCAGACTTCTGCATACAATCAACACCTCACTCAGCCATGATTGGAACCGACTGCCTACTCTAGCCAACAACAGTGACCGAGAATGCTACCTCTGACCACCGATACTTAAAGCAGTCCAAACTCTGTTATATTTCAAACAAAGCTCGTTCAACTAACATATGGCCGTGAACCCTATCGGGACTAGCCAGATCAATGAAGTTGGTCAACAGAGTAACGTTTTACCAAATCGGGCTTCGAAACACGAGGATCCATATGTATTTCATTAGCCCAATAAAGCACGCGGACTTCTACATACAATGAACACCTCACCCCGCCAGGATTCGAACCCACGGCCCACGAGACCATGACTGTGACCGGCAAACAGTACCTCTGGACTACAAGGATACTAAAAGCAGTCCTAGACTCTGTTATATTTCACACAAAGCCTGTTCAACGAGCTTATGGCGCCGTGAACCTCTAATAAACTACCCGTATCACGTAGGTGGTCAGAGTAAAGTTTTACAAAATCAGGCTTCGAAACACGAGGATCCATATATATTTCATTAGCCCAATAAAGCATGCGGACTTCTACATACAATGAACACCTCACCCCTCCAGGATTCGAACACACGGCCCACGAGCCCATGACTGTGACCGGGGAACTCTACCTCTGGACCACCAGGATACTAAAAGAAGTCCTAGACTCTGTTATATTTTACTCAAAGCATGTTCAACGAGCCTATGGCACCGTGAACCTCTAATGGGGATTACCCGTATCACGTAGTTGGTCAGAGTAACGTTTTACCAAATCTGGCTTCGAAACATGAGGATCCATATATATTTCATTAGTCCAATAAAGCACGCGGACTTCTACATACAATCAACACCTCACCCCGCCAGGATTGGAACCCACGGCCCACGAGCCCATGACTGTGACCGGGGAACGCTACCTCTGGACCACCAGGATACTAAAAGCAGTCCTAGACTCTGTTATATTTCACTCAAAGCATGTTCAACAAGTTTATGGCGCCGTGAACCTCTAATGGGGACTACCCGTATCTCGTAGGTAGTCAGAGTAACGTTTTACCAAATCCGGCTTCGAAACACGAGGATCCACATATATTTCATTAGCCCAATAAAGCACGCGGACTTCTACATACAATCAACACCTCACCCCGCCAGGATTCGAACCCATGAACCACGAGCCCATGACTATTAACGGGGAACGCTACCTCTGGACCACCAAGATACTAAAAGTATTCCTAGACTCTGGTATATTTCACACAAAGCCTGCTCAACAAACTTATGGCGCCGTGAACCTCTAATGGGGAATACCTGTATCACGTAGGTTGTCAGAGTAACGTTTTACCAAATCCGGCTTCGAAACACAAGGATCCATAAATATTTCATTAGCCAATAAAGCACGCAGACTTGTACATACAATCAACACCTCACCCCGCCAGGATTGGAACCCACGGCCCACGAGCCCAAGACTGTGACAAGGGGAACGCTATCTCTGCACCACCAGGATACTAAAAGCAGTCCTAGACTCTGTTATATTTCACACAAAGCATGTTCAACGAGCTTATGGCGCCGTGAACCTCTAATGGGGACTACCCGTATCACGTAGGTGGTCAGAGTAACGTTTTACCAAATCCGGCTTCGAAACACAAGGATCCATATATATATTTCATTCGCCCAATAAAGCATGCATACTTCTACATACAATCAACACTTCAAACTGCCAGGATTCAAACCCACGGTCCATGAGCCCATGACTGTGACCGGGGAATGCAACCTCTGGACCACCAGGATACTAAAAGCAGTCCTAGACTCTGTTATATTTCACACAAAGTCTGTTCAACGAGCCTATGGAGTCGTGAACCTCTAATCGGGACTACCCATATCACGTAGGTGGTCAGAGAAACGTTTTAAAAAATCAGGCTTCGAAACACGAGGATCCATATATATTTCATTAGCCCAATAAAGCACGCGGACTTCTACATACAATCAATAACTCACCCCGCCAGGATTCGAACCCACGGCCCACGAGCCCATGACTGTGACTGGAGAACGCTAACTCTGGACCACCAGGATACTAAAAGCAGTCCTAGACTCTGTTATATTTCACACAAAGCATGTTCAACGAGCTTATGGCGCCGTGAACCTCTAATGGGGACTACCCGTATCACGTAGGCGGTCACAGTAACGTTTTACCAAATCCGGCTTCGAAACACGAGGATCCATATATATTTCATTAACCCAATAAAGCACGCGGACTTCTACATACAATCAACACCTCACCCCTCCAGGATTAGAACCCACGGCCCACGAGCCCATGACTGTGACCGGGGAACGCTACCTCTGGACCACCAGGATACTAAAAGCAGTCCTAGACTCTGTTATATTTCACTCAAAGCCTGATCAACGAGCTTATGGCGTCGGGAACCTCTAATGGGGACTACCCGTATCTCGTAGGTGGTCAGAGTAACGTTTTACCAAATCCGGCTTCGAAACACGAGGATCCATATATATTTCATTAGTCCAATAAAGCACGCGGACTTCTACATACAATCAACAACTCACCCCGCCAGGATTCGAACCCACGGCCCACGAGCCCATGACTGTGACCAGGGAACGCTACCTCTGGACCATCAGGATACTAAAAGGAGTCCTAGACTCTGTTGAATTTCACACAAACTCTGTTCAACGAGCCTATGGAGCCGTGAACCTCTAATCGGGACTACCCGTATGACGTAGGAGGTCAGAGTAACGTTTTTCAAAATCAGGCTTCGAAACACGAGGATCCATATATATTTCATTAGCCTAATAAAGCACACGGAATTCTACATACAATCAACTCCTCACCCCGCCAGGATTCGAACCCATGGCCTACGAGCCCATGACTGTGACACGGGTAACGCTACCTCTGGACCATCAGGATACTAAAAGCAGTCCTAGACTCTGTTATATTTCACTCAAAGGCTGTTCAACGAGCTTATGGCGCCGTGAACCTCTAATGGAGACAACCCGTAACTCATAGGTGGTCAGAGTAACATTTTACCAAATTCGGATTCGAAACACGAGGATCCATATATATTTCATTAGCCCAATAAAGCAAGCGAACTTCTACATACAATCAACACCTCACCCCGCCAGGATTCGAACCCACAGCCCACGAGCCCATGACTGTTAACGGGGAACGCTACCTCTGGACCACCAGGATACTAAAAGCATTCCTAGACTCTGTTATATTTCACACAAAGCCTGTTCAACGAACTTATGGCGCCGTGAACCTCTAATGGGGACTACCCGTATCACGTAGGTGGTCAGAGTAACGTTTTACCAAATCCGGCTTCGAAACACAAGGATCCATAAATATTTCATTAGCCCAATAAAGCACGCAGACTTGTACATACAATCAATACCTCACACCGCCAGGATTGGAACCCATGGCCCACCAGCCCATGACTGTGACACGGGGAATGCTACCTCTGGACCACCAGGATACTAAAAGCAGTCCTAGACTCTGTTAAATTTCACTCAAAGCCTGTTCAACGAGCTTATGGCGCCGGGAACCTCTAATGGGGACTACCCGTATCTCGTAGGTGGTCAGAGTAACGTTTTACAAAATCCGGCTTCGAAACACGAGGATCCATATATATTTTATTAGTCCAATAAAGCATGCGGATTTCTACATACAATCAACACCTCACCCCACCAGGATTCGAACCCACAGCCCACGGAGCCCACAACTGTGACCGGGAATGCTACCTCTGGACCACCAGGATACTAAAAGCAGTCCTAGACTCTGTTATATTTCACACAAAGCCTGTTCAACGAGCTTATGGATTTGAACCTCTAATGGGGACCACCCGTGATCTCGTAGGGTGGTCAGAGTAACGTTTACAAAAATCTGGCTTCGATACCGAGGATCCATATATTTATTAGCCCAATAAAGCACGGACTTCTACATACAATCAACTAGTCACCGCCAGGATTCAGAACCCACGCCCACGAGCCCATGACTGTGACTGGGGAACGCTACCTCTGGACCACCAGGATACTAAAAGCAGTCCTAGACTCTGTTATATTTCACACAAAGCCTGTTCAACGAGCTTATGGAGCCGTGAACCTCTAATGGGGACTACCCGTATCTCGTAGGTGGTCAGAGTAACGTTTTACAAAATCTGGCTTCGATACACGAGGATCCATATATATTTCATTAGCCCAATACAGCACGCGGAATTCTACATACAATCAACACCTCACCCCTCCAGGATTCGAACCCACTGTCCACGACCCCATGACTGTGACAGGGGAACGCTACCTCTGGACAACCAGGATACTAATAGCAGTCCTAGACTCTGTTATATTTCACTCAAAGCCTGTTCAACAAGCTTATGGCGTCGGGAACCTCTAATGGGGACTACCCGTATCTCATAGGTGGTCAGAGTAACGTTTTACCAAATCCGGCTTCAAAACTCGAGGATCCATATATATTTCATTAGCCCATTAAAGCACTCATACTTCTACATACAATAAACACCTCACCCTGCCAGGATTCGAACCCACGGTCCATGAGCCAATGACTGTGACCGGGGAATGCTACCTCTGGACCACCAGCATATTAAAAGCAGTCCTAGACTCTGTTATATTTCACTCAAAGTCGGTTCAACGAGCTTATGGCGCCGTGAACCTCTAATGGGGACCACCCGTATCTCGTAGGTGGTCAGAGTAACGTTTTACCAAATCCGGCATTGAAACACAAGGATCCATAAATATTTCATTAGCCCAATAATGCATGTACACTTCTACATACAATGAACACCTCACCCCGCCAGGATTCGAACCCACGGCCCAAGAGCCCATGACTGTGACCGGGGAACGCTACCTCTGGACCACCAGGATACTAAAAGCAGTCCTAGACTCTGTTATATTTCACACAAACCCTGTTCAACGAGCTTAAGGCAACGTGAACCTCTAATGGGGACTAGCCGTAACACGTAGGTTCTCAGAGTAACGTTTTACGAAATCCGGCATCGAAAGACAAGGATCCATAAATATTTCATGAGCCCAATAATGCACGCACACTTCTACATGCAATGAACACCTCACCCCACCAGGATTCGAACCCACGGCCCAAGAGCCCATTACTGTGACCGGGGAACGCTACCTCTGGACCACCAGGATACTAAAAGCAGTCCTAGACTCTGTTATATTTCACTCAAAGCCTGTTCAACGAGCTTATGGCGTCGGGAACCTCTACTGGGGACTACCCGTATCTCGTAGGTGGTCAGAGTAACGTTTTACCTAATCCGGCTTCGAAACACGAGGATCCATATATATTTCATTAGTCCAATAAAGCACGCGGACTTCTACATACAATCAACACCTCACCCCGCCAGGATTCGAACCCACGGCCCACGAGCCCACAACTGTGACCGGGAAATGCTACCTCCTGACCACCAGGATACTAAAAGCAGTTCTAGACTCTGTTGAATTTCACACAAACTCTGATCAATGAGCGTATGGAGCCGTGAACCTCTAATCGGGACTACCCGTATCACGTACGTGGTCAGAGTAACGTTTTACAAAATCAGGCTTCGAAACACGAGGATCCATATATATTTCATGAGCCTAATAAAGCACACGAATTCTACATACAATCAACTCCTCACCCCGCCAGGATTCGAACCCATGGCCCACGAGCCCATGACTGTGACACGGGGAACGCTACCTCTGGATCATCAGTTTACTAAAAGCAATCCTAGACTCTGTTATATTTCACTCAAAGGCTGTTCAACGAGCTTATGGCGCCGTGAACCTCTAATGGAGACTACACGTATCTCATAGATGGTCAGAGTAACATTTTACCAAATTCGGATTCGAAACACGAGGATCCATATATATTTCATTAGCCCAATAAAGCAAGCGAACTTCTACATACAATCAACACCTCACCCCGCCAGGATTAGAACCCACGGCCCACTAGCCCACGACTGTTAACGGGGAACGCTACCTCTGGACCATCAGGATACTAAAAGCATTCCTAGACTCTGTTATATTTCA
>NW_024747056.1:0-15273 GCF_018991925.1 Homarus americanus
ACAATCTTTACTACATCTCACTTCACAAACTTCACTACATCTCACTTCACAATCTTCACTACATCTCACTTCACAATCTTCACTACATCTCACTACACAATCTTCACTACATCTCACTTCACAACCTTCACTACATCTCACTTCACAATCTTCACTACATCTCACTTCACATCTTCACTACATCTCACTTCACAATCTTCACCATATCTCACTTCACAATCTTCACCACATCTCACTTCACAATCCACACCAAATCTCACTTCACAATCTTCACCACATCTCACTTAACAATCTTTACCACATCTCACTTCACAATCTTCACTACATCTCACTTCACAATCTTCACTACATCTCACTTCACAATCTTCACTACATCCCACTTCACAATCTTCACTACATCTGACTTCACAATCTTCACTACATCTCACTTCACAATCTTCACTACATCTCACTTCACAATCTTCTGTACATCCCACTTCACAATCTTCACTACATCTCACTTCACAATCTTCACTACATCTCACTTCACAATCTTCACTACATCCCACTTCACAATCTTCACTACATCTCACTTCACAATCTTCACTACATCTCACTTCACAATCTTCAATACATCTTACTTCACAATCTTCACTACATCTCACTTCACAATCTTTCACTACATCTCACTCACAATCTTCACCATATCTCACTTCACAATCTTTACTACATCTCACTTCACAATCTTCACTACATCTCACTTCACAATCTTCACTACATCTCACTTCACAATCTCCATTACATCTCACTTCACAATCTTCACTACATCTCACTTCACAATCTTCACTACATCTCACTTCACAATCTTCACTACATCTCACTTCACAATCTTCACTACATCTCACTTCACAATCTTCATTACATCTTACTTCACAATCTTCATTACATCTCACTTCACAATCTTCACTACATCTGACTTCACAATCTTCACTACATCTCACTTCACAATCTTCACCACATCTGACTTCACAATCTTCACTACATCTCACTTAACAATCTTCACTACATCTCACTTCACAATCTTCACTAACACCATCCTTCATCACTACATATAACATCCATCATCACTACTTATAACACCATCCATCATCATCACTACATATAATACTATCCATCATCACTACATATAACACGATCCATCATCACTACATATAACACCATCCACCATGACTACATATAGAACCATCCATCACGACATATAACACCATCTGACATCATTACATATAACACCAACCATCATCACTACATATAACATCATCCATCATCACTACATATAACTCCATCCATCATCACTACATATAACACCATTCATCATCACTACATATAAAACCAACCTATCATCACTACATATAACATCATCCATCATCACTACATATAACACCATCCATCATCACTACATATAGAACCATCCTATCATCACTACATATAATATCATCCATCATCACTACATATAACACCGTCCAACATCACTACATATGACACCTCCCATCATCACTACATATAACATCATCCATCATCACTACATATAACTCTATCCATCATCACTACATATAACACCATCCAGCATCACTACATATAACACCAACCATCATCACTACATATAACATCATGCATCATCAATATATATATATAACACCATCCATCATCACTTCATATATTACCCTCTTATCATCACTACATATAACACCATCCATCATTACTACAATATAACGCCATCCTTCATCACTACATATAACACCATCCATCATCACTACATATTATAACACCATCCATCATCTTTACAAACACCGTCCCTCTTTACTATAGTGATAAACAGAGCTTTATTTTGTTGTCAATTTCTTTAAATTCCAACCTTATTAAACCGTAATTCTTTCTGTATGGTCAAATTTTGATTTGACCTCAGTGAGAGAGCTGTTGGTGTCAGTACATCACAATGGTGTTCCGACGCACTGTATCGAAGGTGACTAAGGTGGAGGTGAAGCCTTGCCAGATGAAGGAGAAGGGCCCCCGATCTAACAAACTGCAGACCACAAAACACACTAAGACCCAAAACAACAAGACCCAAAACAACAAGAAGAAGAAGAAAACTACCACTTTCTGCCGTGTACAAAAGGACCAGTACCTGCCATGGGGAGACTACATCTTCACCGGGAAAAAGACACAAAAGAAGCGCTGAACCTACGCTTCTGATATTTAAAAATACTGTAATAAAAAACATATTAATTGATTTTGTTTGTATTATTTATGCTTTTTTTATTTTCATCTGTAAACGTGCTGTTTTGGGAATATATTTTGAGTTACATAATATTTAGGTACAGCAGTTTATTTCACTGTATCTACTTGTTTACCAAGTAACTGGACTTACAGTCTCCGATCGGGATTCTCAAAACAAATATTTGGCATCGAACTCCGTAAGTGAGCCCGTAATCTAGCCTGTAACTTACAGGACCTCAACACGATCAACCTGGATATAGTAGTCGCTATTTCCGGATTGCATGAAAAAAAATTAATTATATATGTTTTAATAATGCTTGTTAGACTTGTTTTATCATAGAATAATGAAGAAAATGTTTTGTACATCAACATGCTAAAATACAATATTAGTTTTTTTTTACGACAAGAAGAGGCTTGGCTGTTCTATTTCTCGCTTTATGGAAGAGATGCAGCTTTTGTCTTCTAACAACTTTTCAAGTAATTTGTACCAAAATAGAAGATTTTTATTGTCCACATTTAGGGTATATTTTTTTTTTATGACTGAATAAACTTGCAGATAGACCTTATTAATGTGGTATAGCTGTAAATATCCTTCAGTAATGAAATCCAAATATGAGGTCAAGTGAACATTTTTGCTTAGACTCCGCCTTTGTTAGGACCAAGTTATAACAAGTTATTCTGCCAAGTATCCAATAAGTACCCATGACTCAGAGTTAAATAATACCTAACCTAATCTAAGTTCATCAAACTTAATAAAAAAAGTGGGGCAAAAAATAAGTGGTAAAGAATTTTTTTCTCAGAAAAAGAATTATATTCAGAGGTTTTTTATCCGATACCTTCAGTCGTGATTATTTTGATGCAAAATTAGTAAAATGTATTTAACCCTAACACTACCTCACCTTACCTAATCTTACCTTACCTTATCTAACCTAACCTAATGTTACCTAACCTATCCAAGCCGCAACGCTCATGACACAATTGAGTTCTCTAGAAAGTTTTAATTTCATTTTCTTTTTTTAAAAATACATTTGCAGAGACAACAAACTTTTGATAATTATTTCTCCAACATATCTATAAATCTGTTGATGATATATAAATTTAGGATAGGTTAGGTTTGGTGTGATTAGGATAGGTTAGGCTAGTTGAGGATAGTCTAAGTTAGCTTAGGAAAGGCTAAGTTAGGTTACGATACACTAGGTTAGGTTTTAATCTGCATGATATTTTTACTGAACTTTTAAACGATGTTATAATCCTGGCAGCAGGGTATCGATCACGAAAATAACACTTTGGTAGTTATAACATTTGATAAAGTTTATTATTACTGTAACATGAAACAAATCACTATAGCTGTACTTATCAATCCAGTATTAAATCTGTATTATCTTTGACCATCGCTCATTGGCCAGCTTATCTCTGCACTGTTCTCTGATATAATAAAGTATTGGTGAATGGGAATATTAATCATTTGTGAGTCACTTACTATAAAGGAAACTGTAACGGATTCTATGGACAGTTGGGAATATTTTCACGGAATAAGTCGGAGTAACTCCCCTCTTGCCCAAAAGCGATCCAAGGAGTTAATTCACAGAGCGAAAATCTAGACGAGTCTTCCTTGTTTGTTTTAGGTCATAACAACGAAAAGTTTAATAATGTTTATTACAATGATTCAGGTTTACTGTAATTCTTCTTTTTTATATTTTTAGTATTTTGTAGATTTTTTTCACCCAGTTCATTTCTTGTTTAGATTCATTATTGCAATTATTTTTATTACAGAGTTGAATTAAAAGTTTATATCTAAGTATTTTACAGCTTCACAAATACTTTTATAAAATGTTGATACACACAGTGGACAGTTTTTAGTTCTTTCTTGTAATACCTCAGTATTACTCTGTTAAATTCTTACCATTTACACCTGACCATTTATTTATTTATTTTACAAATTGTTTAAAGAGAGAACATCACCAGCAGGATACAGATGATGAAGTAAATAGAAGTTTGTGACCTAACCCTACCCCCCACTGCTACCCCTCCCTCTTGTCCCACATTCTTACTCGTCACTCCTACCCCTTACTCCTACCCCTTACTCCCACCCCTTAATCCCACCCCTTATTCCCACCCCTTATTTCCACCCCTTGCTCCCACCCCTTCCTTTTACCCCTTACTTCTACCCCTTACTCCTACCCCTTACTTCTACCCCTTACTTCTACCCCTTACTCCTACCACTTACTCCTACCACTTACTCATACCCCTTACTCCCACCCCTTGCTTCCACGCCTTGCTTCCACCCTTTTACTCGTACCCCTTGCTCCCATCCCTTACTCCTACCCCTTACTGCCACCCCTTACTGCCACCCCTTACTCCCACCCCTTACTCCTACCCTTCTCCTACCGCATATGCCTGCTCCTGCCTGTCCCATGCCTCCACATGTATGCTCCTTCTCCCACCCTGCTCCCACCCATACTCCTCTTATACTCCCACCCCTTTGTCCCACCCTCTCAGCTCCCACCTTCTCCCACTGTGCTCCATGTGTCCCCCTTGCTCCACCATACTCCCCACCATGCCTCCCACCCATGCTCCTGTGCTCCTACCTTTCTCCACCCTTACTCCCCCTTATGCTCCCCACCCCTCCTCCCTTATCCCCACCCATCATACCCTCCCACCTCCCGCCTTACTCCTACCCCTTACTCCCACCCCTTACTCCCACCCTTACTCCCACGCCTTACTCCCACCCCTTACTCCCACCCCTTACTCCCACCCCTTACTCCCACCCCTTACTCCTACCCCTTACTCCCACCCCTTACTCCCACCCTTACTCCCACGCCTTACTCCCACCCCTTACTCCCACCCCTTACTCCCACGCCTTACTCCCACCCTTCACTCCTACCCTTCGCTTCTACCCCCACTGTTACCCCACACTACGCTGGTAATTGAAGACATCATACATTTGTTCACTTAGACACCACTTATTATTCAGGACCTAATGGCTATAATATCAGAGTCATTATTCTTAACTCAACTTTATATATATATCAATTGTCAAAAACCTTCACCACAAGAAAGAAAAGAACAGTCGGGTATGGCAGAAAATGTAATAAACGAACATGGAGTAAGACATCAAGCTCCATATTGTAAACAAGATCATCGTCATTGTTTATTTATTGCGAGGAAAAATATTGTTCGCAATATAATTATAAAAACCTTCTGTAATTCATTCTCTTCATTACACTAAAAGGTAATGAAGTATATAAAGAAAATAGTTTATAAATTACTAAAATAAAAATACGTATAAAAAAGTAAAATAACATCTATTGATGGAATAGAAAAGAATTATATCGTAAGTGGGTAAAAGATTTCTTGGGTAGGTTTTAGAATACAATAACTGTTTTCTGCATTACACCGATGGTTCCAAGTCAGAAATTATCCTTAAGTTTTGTGAATCAGTATTTACAGTTTTTCTTAAAGGGTGACTTAAGTTACGGTCACACGATCCCTTTGATGAGCAATTAATTTGGAGCAAGAAATTACGAGTAATTTCTTCCAAATGTGGTCACACGAGTGGCTCTTGGTTCAGTTACTACAGCAAGAAAAAAAAGTTAACGCCGCTGTGCGAGTAGAAGGGAGACGGAACATCACAACAACAATGCAGACGACGCAGCAGCTATCCTTGGTATTATTGTTATTATTAAAAAGAAATGAGAGAAAGCGAAGAAAAACTATTGGGGACTCGTAAGTGGCTGGCGAGGAGGAGGAACGAGTGTTTAATATAGACTGGTTCAACTATCGTAGTTACAGTAGGGAGGGTTGTTAGTGTGTGGAGAATGACCGGCTGTATGGGCTTGTGTTTTGTAAACAAACACGCCAAAACACCACCCAAATAATAAACTCAGTGTGTCGTAAAAAACTGTTTGTGCATTTTATACATAATGTTATTGATCTATGTTATATATAGCCAAGGTAAATACTCGATAAATAAGCTTCGTGTCATTAAATATGGTATTAACCGGGTTTTGAACCGATAATCTTGCTCGAAATAGTCAAGAAATTGACTATCACGATTGTCAATAAAAATGCTTCAAAAACTTGCTCGAATTTCTCGAAAATTGCTCGAAATAACTTTCCGGCAAGAAATTGCTAAAAAAAAATGCGCCCATGTGACCAGTGCTTTAAGAATTGTATGATATCCTCATGGCAATGGAAACACACACACACACACACACTCACCCCATACACAGTCACACACTCACCATGCAAAATCACACACACCCATACACACACCGTACATGCACAAACCATACACACACATACACACACACACACACACACACACACCATACATACACACACCATACACATACACACACCATACACACATACACACACACACACACACCATGCACACACCATACAAACAAACAAACACACACCATATACACACAAACACACACACACAATGCACACACACACACCATGCACACTCACACACACACACACACCATGCACACTCACACCATGCACACACACACACTAATTGTTTTAATTTAGTTCTTGGAACTCTTAAGTGGCAGCGCTTGATGTAAACACTTCTTGGCATTTTCTGTTTATCTAGTAGCAGGTATACACACAGATGTAATATGAGAAAATAAATTATGAATTCTGTCCAGGGAAGTGTTGTGAATATGACCTTGAGATAACACTTGTGTTAAGTGTGAATTTCCCTGTCTAGTGATATGTCCAACTACTACTCTGGGCCGCGAGACAGTGGTAGTGATTACAGATTGCCCACGAGGGGGCTAGTTTATTGGGCACCCCCTTACATCCTGTGCAAGGTGAAGCGCAGAAGCGTTTGCAGTGCCCAACTGGGAAGCATGCGGAGTTCATGCTTGCCTTTATGACTCATGCATTAAGGGCGTAAAAGGCCTGAAGGGTCATGGGTTTTGTCAGCAAGTTACATAAAGTGACAATGATGAGTGTGTGGGGGGAAAATTCCAGGTACAATTTATCTGTTTATGGCAAAGTGTGGCAGGTCCCTATTAATGTGAGTGGTGTTTACTGAATCAGCTGACCCTGGCTCGACCTTTTGAGAGACGCAAGCCAAGTGATCTAAGAGTCGTGAATAACATGGTGAATTACTTGGTGTTATTCATTTGGGTGAATATTTGTATAAATCAAAGGTGCTGTCACACACACACACACACACACACACACACCACACGTGGCACACCACCAACACAGTTTCTGAGAAGGAGTTTGAGATTGTATTTAACGAAGTCTTAACTGGGAAAATGTTGTATGGCTATTGTTATGGGGTAAGTTCTGGCGTGAACATTAAGACTATTTTCATAATTTTTTGTAACTAATATTTTTATCTGCCTGGTACAATTATTTATTAATTTGTATTGTAAGTTATGTCTTGATAGTCGATGTAATGTAACAATTTATTTTTTGTGTTAATGTTCATATAGATTGGTTCAGTGTTGCGGCTCTGACTCGTCAACGATGTTAATAAGCTCTTGAGTACATACTGCTGGTGAAACTATGTTATATTAACAACACGACAGACAAGTACTATAATACCTTAACATTTAACAATAATTCAGCCTTAATTTAATTTTTTTCACCAACTTAAGACACATAACCCAGAAGGAAGTAAGACGGGCAACATAACGCGGGATATCGTGGCTTCACTAAGTGCAAATTATGGAACTTGAGGTAACACATTATGGGAAAATGCGAGCCCTGCTAAGTGGTTCTCCTCAACATGGACGCAAACATCAGATGGACAAAGAAACAGAAGAACCCCGGATATACATTCATTTATTCTACAAAAAAGTTACGTAAACGAGCGTTAAATACGCTTAAGTAATCACAGTTTACGAAGCTGAAGTCGAGATATTAGAAGATGAAGAAGACTTTAGCATATCAGTATACCCCACGACCGGCGCCAGGATGTTAAGTGTGCCATCAGGGTATATTAGCGCTGAGAGACGGGTGCTATCGTGGTATATTAGCATACCTTCACCCTGAATGGTATATCAAAAAGTACAGGATTTACTTCACAGATATTTAGCTATATCTATCGGTATATTATATAAATTATATCAATATATCTGTGTATACCAAATATGGCATCAGAGTATATCACCGTTTGCCATCATATTCTCTAAATAACCTCAAAGTATACCCCCAAATGTTTAATATCATACACTATAAATGACACTGTAGTATGTTAGTATATAATCATTACAAAGCGTATGTCAGCTCATCAGCATACTAGAATGACATCAGAGTATAGGACACTATACTCCAATAAATAATGTTTTAGGTATCTAAGTATATCAAGGTAATCACTGAGAAGTGTCAGAACATATCAGCATATTCCTTGACTGGTAATAAAGCATATCAACATACTCAAAGTATAATCAATGTCTCCGGAATAAACAAGCCAGTGACAGCAGCATATATTTCTGAAAATCAGCTGTGAAATATGTTCAGAACAGCCCAAAGTATACTATAATACTAAGCAACATTTGAAATATACCAGTATACTTCTTAACAGTCAGGGAAAAAATCATTATACAGATTAGTGTCCTCGAAGCAGATCAATTTGTCTCCTGCTTTCTGGGGACCCATTAGTGGCATATCAGTATATCCAAAGAGACACATCGGAGTATATTACCATATATCCCAAGTGCCATGAAGGGATATCAACATACCTGAGTATATTAACTAGCTCTCATAGTCTTCCACTCTCTCTTAGATCCATCAGAATATGTCAGCATATCACCCTATCTTCTGAAGGTCCAGTTTACCTTGTTCCGAAAGTATGTCGAAGCATACTAACAGATCCCCTGAATGCCTTGAGAACATATCAGTATACTTCTAGGTTAATTCATATCATATCAGTATATCCCCTGAATCTAAGGTATAGCTAACCTCATTTCAAATTATTATTAGAGTATGTTAACATATTCCCTTAGAAGCATACCAGCATATCCCTTATGTCATTACAGTCAACCAGTATACGCTCAGAGATAGATGCAAGCATATCAGGGTATATTAGCATACCCTGTAAGAGAGATATGAGCCTAGCTACATAACCAAGTATATCAGCATACCCCATATGCTCTTATAGTACATCAGCACACCCTCTGAGAGACAGAACCATACCAACATATCAGAACATATTAGTATATCCTTTAGAGTGATATGAACATAATGGCATATCAGATGACAAGAGTATATCAGCATAGTCTTTGAGGAGCATATCAGACCAACCTAGCATAAGCTCTTTAAGATAGATGGGAGCATATCTTAAATAGACTGGAACATACCAGAGCATATTAGCATATTAGCATATTAGCAAGGTGAGGAGGAGGAGGAGGAGGCAGGTGTCCACCGACCAGGTATGCCGATAGTCTGGTGATAATGTGGGTAAAACTGGTGTGTGTGTGTGTGTGTGTGTGTGTGTGTGTGTGTGTGTGTGTGTTCGTTCTCATGTTTATTTCTTGTAAGGTATGTGTCACCTAGCCGGCCATTTTGTTTACATTTTTCGGTCGCTCTAAAATACTATTAAAACAATATTGAGTATAAACGTTTGGCTCAACTGATGATCTCAAACATGTCCCAACTTTTTTTTTCCTCAACTCCACATTCTGTAACTCATTTAGGTAGATGTCCCTCACTACACATACACTGGACTATGTGTAATGTTGCAGCTAATGTGTTATCAAGATATTGCACATTATAAGTCTGGGCGGTATCGCTACATTATATCAAACGAGGAATTTAAAAGAGCTATTACACCACCTGTATCATTAGTTGTCGCCAGGTGAAGGAATGTTTAGGTAGATTATATTTTATTTACTGTAATTAAAGTTTCAATACCTAAGACGTTCCACTATAAGAGTCTTTCAACCTCAGGTACGGTCTAAAGACTTTCTATTCTAGGTCTTACACCCTGGAGTAGCTGTATCGTCCACATAGGTAATTACTCCACAAGGAACTACAAGTTACACCTTGATGTAATACTTCATTTATTGCCAAACTTTATAGGGAAATATTTTTTCACAAAGAATTTCAAGTTACAATTTCACATAACAAGTCACATTACAAACGTTCCTTCGGCTTATAGTTAAACTTTGCAATGTCAAGATATTTTTTTCACTGCAGAGGAAAGTATGCGTCATCATCACCACACACACACACACAAAGACAAAACTCCTGTATCCAGATTCTCAAAAGTTTATAAATTAAATTCTTCCCTAAAATTAAACAGACAATACATCTATTTATCATAGAGTATGTGAACAATATCGACGCCATATTGGTTACCATCTTTGAGTTATATAATTAGTTAGTTTCATAGTGTTAATTATTTAGTTAAAAAGGAAAAATAATCTACTAGTGTGTGTTGTGACCAAAATATATCAACATTGTATTTACTTTCTCCTCCAGGGGGCACTAAGTCTAGAAAAATGACACAATTGACATCTACATAAAGTGACTGATCAAGGGTAGATATTGGCTACCTTTTGTGTTACTTTGAGGTCGTAAGAACACACAGAGCTGCTCTTAAGGATGTTTACCACAATACACCTCAACCAGTTTCTCATTCACAAAAGTCAAACAATAAATCTGGTTCAAAAGATACACAGTAAATTTTATTAGAATACAATAATCAATTACTGTATTATTGCATTGAGGCGAATAGTCTTATGGTGTTAAGATGTGTTCTTGAGCCACGAAGGTAAACAAAAGGTATTCAATATCTGCCTTGGTTGACGATGATCTGTAGACGTTAGCAAGTCCTCCTCCTCCTGCTCTCGAGTAAGGTAAAGAAGGCCTCACCTGACCAAACTTGTTAATTAAGATAGATTACATGAAGATTAACCCTCCCAGCTTATTTCAATCTGAAGATTAACCTTAACGCCACTGTGAAGTTATTAGGTTAGGTTAGGGTTAGGTAGGTAGGGGTAGGGTAGGGTAGGGTAGGGTAGGGTAGGGTAGGGCAGGTCAGGTCAGGTCAGGTCAGGTCAGGTCAGGTCAGGTCAGGTCAGGCAGTGCCAGTGTAGTTAATCTTGAGGTTAAATAAACTAGAGGCTAATCTTCACATGAGCCACTAAGACACTTTGACGGAGGCGGTTACGTATAACAGGAAAGCTCTGATAACATATAATGTACAGTATATACCGTTTAAGTTGCGTCAGCAGCTCTATACACCACTTATTGACCTACTCATTCATCAGTCAGAAATATTTACTTAACAGTTTTCTATGGTTCTTCAGTCATTATAATACGACTCAGAAATCAAATGATCTAAATTAAACTAAACTTATCCAAATTAAAACTTATTAGGCCAACAACCTTTCTAAAACACGATATATGCAAATCAAAAGTTCTAAATTCAACTTAACTTATCGTAATATAACTATTATAACTAAACCATTTTAATTAAACCTAACCTAAACACCTCAAGTGCCACAAACAAAAGGAAAAAACACCTTTAATATTATCGTGTAGGAGGCCCCTGTAACCCACTAACTCCAGGTAATGCATCTATATCAATCTACCTGCGTTAGAAGCTCTATACGTGGCTATGATCGTTACCCACTGCTGGAGAACATTTGTACTTCTATAATTACCCTGGAGAAACAATGCACCAATTTACGATTTATTTATTTTATTTTTCATTTATTTGTTATTCTTGGTCCATACTGTAAACATCGCCCGCTTGTGAGTCCCGTCAGCCATTTTGTTCTAACTTTCGGGGATTCTAAAATAAGCTATAAATAAATAAATAAATAAATAAATAAAACAAGCATCTTTTGTTTTTTCTAACCCATGAGCTGTGAGTCTTCATTATATACTTCAACATTACTGTAAACTAAGGCTAGAGAGGGTGTGTACAGTACTAGTGGAGTCAAGACGAGAAGGTATTTCAAATCCATAAAGGGTTTTACAAGTGGAGAGTCTTACAAGTGGAGGGTCTTACAGGTGGAGAGTCTTACAAGTGGAGGGTCTTACAGGTGGAGAGTCTTACAAGTGGAGGGTCTTACAGGTGGAGGATTTTAATAAGGATAAATACAACAAGTCTTACAGTTGAATCAGCCAAGTCGAGGAAAACTCTAAAGAGTCATGTAACTTCTACCTGGTGTTACCTGTAATCAAGCTAAGGTATATGTTAGAAGAATATTATCTCGTTACTATCCATTCCTCTTCCACTATCCTGCGAGGTGGTGTATTAATAGGCATAGATACTCATGATAAAGAAAGAATAAAGAGAAAGACGCAAGATACCTATAAAATGCGACAGAATATACCCCAATAATATGCGTAATCCAGTCCTATCCCAACTCCAACCCAACCCTATCCTACTCCCCAGCTTCATCATTAGCACACAAAGTCATTCTTGTATCAGAATGACTTAAACACCTCATACTTTAAGACACATTTGAACTTGATGGTTCAAGGATTTATTTTATTTTCTTCTATAACCAGAGAAGCCAATTAGTCTGGGTGGGAACAGTGAGTCAGACATTTACACGCTTGTTACGCCTCCAGCTGATATTTACTTGTTGTCTATATCAATCACATTTTATAATGAAAACAAAAATATGGTTAGTTACTTAAAAATGAAAAAAACATCATACTTAGATACTTAGGAGTGAGGAAAAAAGATACTTAAGATACTTAAAATAAAAACACTCTTTGATACTTAAATTAGGACAAAATAAACGGACATAAAGATTTAACTATGAGCGGTGGATATTACGACATGTACCGGCTATCAATACAGAGGCGCTATTTAGCCGTGAAGTTCTCTCAGAAACTCAACAAGACAATATGTGGTCACGTAAAAATTTCAGGTTAATTTTTAACACTATCCGTCATTTTAAACCTTGGCACCTGTAGATTAAGAAAATATATGGTGATATTTTTTCTGATGGGATAAAGGTCGTATTTGTCCAGAGAAGTAAGAGAGGAAAAAATCACTTGAGAGGCATGACGCACAGAGTGTCTAAGGTGATAAAAGATCATATACTACCATTTGGGTTTTCAAATTAAGTTCATTACATAAAATATCAAACTCATAAAGATTACAAAAGAACAGATCATGAGCTCTCTACAGCTATTGTCAGCCGTCAATATGCTGATGTACAGAAGCTATACAATGTTATTGGTGACTGTAATCCCAGGAAAATGATGCTCTTTTAAACTTGGTAACTGGAGCTGTAATGCCAGAAAATGCCAAATATGACAATCTATGTGCATATGAAGTTGGAAGACAAAATTATGAAAATTTTGTCAAGAAACGTATTGTTGGTCCATTGAGCATCTGGGAAAAGATGTCCAAAGTTAATCTTCTGTCGTGGAAAGCAGCAAATAAGACTTCAACCATCAAATTGCTATCACAAGTTATAGAACTTAAGCAGGACATACAGTATATACATCACAGAAGGGCAGCACTGTACATATCAAGTCACCAGACACTGATGTGTTTGGCATATTAAAGCAGCCTCAACTTGGAGAAAATACAAGTATGAAAACAGGAACTGG
The DNA here is from genome assembly GCF_018991925.1 of Homarus americanus. Lineage (NCBI taxonomy): Eukaryota > Metazoa > Arthropoda > Malacostraca > Decapoda > Nephropidae > Homarus > Homarus americanus. Next base: position 13,810 of record NW_024747056.1, read on the forward strand.
TGAGCGACGACACATTGGGCAGAGAGCCTTACAGGTTTCCATGCCTTCACAGGATCTGACTGCATTGGAAAATTTGTTGGCAAAGGAAAGAAAGCATGTTGGAGCACTTTGATGAAATCTAACACAAAAGTCCTAGATGCATTCAAGATGTTGAGTAGACCAAATGCCCTCCAGCAGACATGTTTATTGGTCTAAAGGAATTTGTATTTAAGCTCTACTGTCCACGAATGACTTTCACTAAACTGTCATAACTTAGATGGCATCTCTTCAAGAAAACGCAGGCAGAAGCTGGAGAACTACCAGCGACTGCAGCAACTCTAAAGTATCATATATTGAGAGGAAGGTATCAAGCTCTTCTGTGGTCTTGTGATGCAGACAGTGAAATGCTTTCACAATTAGAGCATGGCTGGAAGATTGACAATGACTGTTTCATACTAGTAACATCAGACCAACCACCAGCTCCAGAAGCAATCACAGAACTTGTTAAATGTGGATGTGGCGTCAGGAAATGTGGATCATTGTCATGTTCATACAGAAAGAATCAGAAAGAATAGCATGACATGCACCGAGATGTGTAACTGTCAAGTAGATGATGCGAAATGCCTAAACAAGGTGAAGGAATCTGTTGTACACAGAAGACTCTGATGACGAGGACTGAAGCAATGTCGTAAATAATAACTTGTGACTTGTTTACACATGATGTATAACACTACAAACTTTTAATAAATATAAAACGGTGGTTCTAAGCTTTTCAGATAATGGTAATATGTATATGTTTAATTTCCAGTATTTGTCTCTAGCAAATAATTTTACTTACTGCAATCTCTTCTTTGCCAGAGACAGGATGGCATATATGAGCAGCCATGTTTGTAACACACTTATGATATTATAACAGCATTCATGATATATTATGTTAAATTGTAATCATATAATACTACATGTTCATAGGTTATTAGTCATGTTTTAAGTTAATTAGGACTTAATGGTAATACATCTGTGGTTCATTACGCCGCTCTTTCATAAAACTTCTTTAAAGGCATAAAACTTATAATAAACCGTTCAGAAAAAATGACACCACAGTTCCTTAACATAGTTTATAAGGATTATTATAATGTATGGTGTCAAAAATTAACATGAAATTTTTACGGGATTACTTAAGCTCCTACACTAAAACCTGCCGACCTAACCTAACCTTTCTTACCCACCTCTACCTACTTACCTAACCTGACATAATCTAACCTAACCTGACGTAATCTGACCTAACCTGACATAATCTAACCTAACCTGACATAATCTAACCTAACCTGACATAATTTAACCTAACCTGACATAATCTAGCCTAACCTGACATAATCTAACCTAACCTGACGTAATCTGACCTAACCTGACATAATCTAACCTAACCTGACGTAATCTGACCTAACCTGACATAATCTAACCTAACCTGACGTAATCTAACCTAAC
>NW_024747057.1:0-12950 GCF_018991925.1 Homarus americanus
CGGAATGCTTTTAGTGTCCTGGTGGGCCAGAGGTAGCGTTCCCCGGTCACAATTAGAAGATCGTTGGTTCGAATCCTCGTGGGGTGAGGTGTTGATTATATGAAGAAATCCGCGTGCTTTATTGGGCTAATGAAATATATATGGATCCTCGTGTTTCCAAGCGGCATTTGGTAAAATGTTGGTCTGATCACCTAAGCGGCACGGGTGGTCCCAATTAGAGTTTCACGGCGCCATAATCTCGTTGAACTGGCTTTGTGTGAAATATAGCAGAGTCTAGGACTGCTTTTATTGTCCTGGTGGCCCAGAGGTAGCGTCCCCCGGTCACAATTATAAGATTGTGGGTTCAAATCTAGGTGAGGTGAGGTGTTGATTATAGGTAGAAGTCCGCGTGCTTTAATGGTCTAATGAAATATATATGGATCCTCGGGTTTCGAAGCCACATTTGGTAAAACGTTGCTCTGATCACACCCTAAAAGGCGTACGGGGGTCCCCGATGAGGTTCACGGCGCCATAAGCTCGTTGAACAGGCTTTGTGTGAAATAGCAGAGTCTGGGACTGCTTTTTATTTGTCCTGGTGGCGAAGTAGCATTCCCGGTCACAATTATAAGATCGTGGGTTCCTGGTGGGGTAGTGTTGATTAATGTAGAAGTCCAGCGCGTGCTGTTGGGCTCATAAGAATATATGGATTCTCCTGTTTCGAAGCCGCATTTGGTAAAACGTTGCTCTGATCACCTAGGTGGCACGGGTGGTCCCCATTAGAGGTTCACGACGCCATAAGCTCGTTGAACAGGCTTTGTGTGAAATATAGCAGAGTCTAGGACTGCTTTTATTGTCCTGGTGGCCCAGAGGTAGCGTTCCCCGGTCACAATTATAAGATCGTGGCTTCAAATCTTGGTGGGGTGAGGCGTTGATTATATGAAGAAATCCGCGTGCTTTATTGGGCTAATGAAATATATATGGATCCTCGTGTTTCCAAGCGGCATTTGGTAAAATGTTGGTCTGATCACCTAAGCGGCACGGGTGGTCCCAATTAGAGTTTCACGGCGCCATAATCTCGTTGAACTGGCTTTGTGTGAAGTATAGCAGAGTCTAGGACTGCTTTTATTGTCCTGGTGGCCCAGAGGTAGCGTCCTCCGGTCACAATTATAAGATTGTGGGTTCAAATCTAGGTGGGGTGAGGTGTTGATTATAGGTAGAAATCCGCGTGCTTTAATGGTCTAATGAAATATATATGGATCCTCGGGTTTCGAAGCCACATTTGGTAAAACGTTGCTCTGATCACCTAAGCGGCACGGGGGGTCCCCATTAGAGGTTCACGGCGCCATAGCTCGTTAGACAGGCTTTGTGTGAAATATAGCAGAATCTAGGAATGCTTTTAGTGTCCTGGTGGCAGGCCAAGTGAATTCCCCGGTCACAATTAGAATCGTGGGTTCGAATCTGTGGTGAAATTGAGTGTTGATTATATATGTAAAGCCATGTGCGTGCTTTATTGGGCAAATGAAATATATTTGCTTTCGTGTTTTGAAGCTGTATTTGGTAAAACGTTGCTCTGATCACCTAAGCAGCCGCGGGTGTGGTCCCCATTAGAGGTTCACAGCGCCATAAGCTCAGTCAACAGGCTTTGTGTGAAATATAACAGTCTAGGACTGCTTTTAGTTTCCTGGTGGTTCAGAGGCACCGTTCCCCGGTCACAATTATAAGATCATGCGTTCAAATCCTGGTGGGGTGAGGTGTTGATTATATGTAGAAGTCTGCGTGCTTTATTGGGATAATGAAATATATATGGATCCTCGTGTTTCGACGCCGCATTTGGTAAAACCTTGCTCTGATCACCTAAGCGGCATGGGTGGTCCCTATGGTGGTTCACAGCGCCATAAGCTCGTTGAACAGGCTTTGTGAAATATGAGGAATATAGGACTGCTTTTTATTGTCCTGGTGGCCCAGGAGTATATACCCCGGTCACAATTATAAGATTGTGGGTTTGAATCCGGGTGGGGTGAGGTGTTGATTATATGTAGAAGTCCGAGTGCTTTATTGGGCTAATGAAATATATATGGATCCTCGTGTTTCCAAGCCGGGTTTGGTAAAACGTTGATCTGATCACCTAAGCGGCACGGGTGGTCCCCATTAGAGGTTCATGGCGCCATAAGGTCGTTGAACAGGCTTTTTGTGAAATATAGTAGAGTCTAGGACTTCTTTTTTATTTCGGTGGCCCAGATGCTTATACCGGTCTGAATTACGGGCAGTGGGTTTTTACGAATCCTAGTGGGGTAGTGTTTGATTGCTATGCTTAAGTCCAGTGCTTTGTTGGGCTAATAAATATATTTGAATCTAGTGTCTCGAAGCCGCATTTGGTAAAACGTTGCTCTGATCACCTAACCGGCACGGGTGGTCCCCTATAGTGGTTCACGGCGCCATAAGCTCGTTGAACAGGCTTTGTGTGAAATATAACAGAGTCTAGGACTGCTTATAGTGTCCTGGTGGCCCATAGGTAGCGTTCCCCGGTCACAATTAGAAGATCGTGGGTTCGAATCCTGGTGGGGTTAGGTGTTGATTATATGAAGAAGTCCGCGTGCTTTATTGGGTTAATGAAATATATATGGATCCTCGTGTTTCGAAGCCGCATTTGGTAAAACGTTGCTCTGTTCACCTAAGCGGCACGGGTGGTCCCCTATAGTTTTTCACAGCGCCATAAGCTCGTTGAACAGGCTTTGTGTGAAATATAGCAGAGTCTAGGACTGCTTTTATTGTCCTAGTGGCCCAGAGGTAGCGTTCCCCGGTCACAATTATAGGATCGTGGGTTCAAATCCTGGTGGGGTGAGGTGTTGATTATATGTAGAAGTCCGCGTGCTTTATTGGGTTAATGAAATATATATGGGTCCTCGTGTTTCGAAGCCAGATTTGGTAAAACGTTGACCTGATCACCAAAGCGGCACGGGTGGTCCCCATTAGAGGTTCATGGCGCCATAAGGTCGTTGAACAGGCTTTGTGTGAAATATAGTAGAGTCTAGGACTGCTTTTATTGTACTGGTGGCCCAGAGGTAGCATTCCCCGGTCACAATTATAAGATCGTGGGTTCAAATCCTGGTGAGGTGAGGTGTTGATTATATGTAGAAGTCCGCGTGCTTTATTTGGCTAATGAAATATCAATGGATCCGCGGGTTTCGAAGCCGCATTTGGTAAAATGTTGCTCTGATCACCTAAGCGGCACGGGTGGTCCCCATTAGAGGTTCACGACGCCATAAGCTCGTTGAACAGGCCTTGTGTGAAATATAGCAGAGTCTAGGAATACTTTTAGTTTCCTGGTGGCCCTGAGGTAACGTCGCCCGGTCACAATTATAAGACCATGGGTTCAAATCCTGGTGGTGTGAGGTGTTGATTATATGAAGAAGTCCGCGTGCTTTATTGGGCTAATGAAATATATATGGATCCTCGTGTTTCGAAGTCGCATTTGGTAAAACGTTGCTATGATCACCTAAGCGGCATGGGTGGTCCCCATTAGAGGTTCACGGCGCCATAAGCTCGTTGAACAGGCTTTGTGTGAAAAATAGCAGAGTCTAGGACTGCTTTTATTGTCCTGGTGGGCCAGAGGTAGCGTTCCCCGGTCACAATTAGAAGTTGGTTTGAATCCTGGGGTGAGGTGTTGATTATATGAAGAAGTCCAGCGTGCTTTATTGGGCTAATGGAAATATATATATGGATCCTCGTGTTTGAAGCCATTTGGTAAAATGTTGGTTTGAACAAGCGGCGTTGGTCCCCATTAAAATTTCCGCGGCGCTTCATAAGCTCGTTGAACAGGCTTTACAATGTGAAATACTAAAGTCTGAATGCTGCTTTATTGTCCTGTGGTTGCCTTGAAGTGGCGTCCCGGTCTGGTAAGATTATTGGGTTCAAATCCTGGTGGGGGTGAGGTGTTGATTATATGTAGAAGTCCGCATGCATTATTGGGCTAATGAAATATATATGGATCCTCGTGTTTCCAAGCCGGATTTGGTAAAACGTTGCTCTGATCACCTAAGCGGCACGGAGGGTCCCCATTAGAGGTTCACGGCGCCATAAGCTCGTTGAACAGGCTTTGTGTGAAATATAGCAGAGTCTAGGAATGCTTTTAGTGTCCTGGTGAGCCAGAGGTAGCGTTCCCCGGTCACAATTAGAAGATCGTGGGTTTGAATCCTGGTGGGGTGAGGTGTTGATTATATTGGAATAGTCCGCATGCTTTATTGAGCTAATGAAATATATATGGAACCTCGTGTTTCGAAGCCACATTTGGTAAAACGTTGCTCTGATCACCTAAGCGGCACGGGTGGTCCCCATTAGAGGTTCACGGCGCCATAAGCTCGTTGAACAGGCCTTGTGTGAAATATAGCAGAGTCTAAGACTGCTTTTATTGTCCTGGTGGCCCAGAGGTAGCGTTCCCCGGTCACAATTATAAGATCGTGGGTTCAAATCCTGGTGGGGTGAGGTGTTGATTAAATGTAGAAGTCCGCGTGCTTTATTGGGCTAATGAAATATATATGGATCCTTCTTCTTTCGAAGCCGCATTTGGTAAAAGGTTGGTCTGATCACCTAAGCGGCACTCGTGGTCCCCATTAGGGGTTCACGGCGCCATAAGCTCGTTGAACAGGCTTTGTGTGAAATTTAGCAGAGTCTAGGACTGCTTTTATTGTCCTGGTGGCCCAGAGGTAGCATTCCCCGGTCACAATTATAAGATCGTGGGTTCAAATCTGGTGGGGTGAGGAATATTTGATTAAATGTAGAGATCGGCGTGCTTTATTGGGCTAATGAAATATACGGACGCATTTGGTAAGTCCCTTGATCACCTGGCGGCCGGTTGGTTATTAGAGTTCACGGCATATAGGCTTCGTTGAACAGGCTTTGTGTGAAGCTTAGCAAGTCTAGGAATGCTTTTGGTGTCCAGGTGTGGGGTGGCGTTCCCAGTCACAATTGAAGGTGGGTGAGTTGAGATCCTGGTGCCCAGGGTGAGGTGTTGATTATATGAAGAAGTCCGCGTGCTTTATTGGGCTAGTGAAATATATATGGATCCTCGTGTTTCGAAGCCGCATTTGGTAAAACGTTGCTCTGATCACCTAAGCGGCACGGGTGGTCCCCATTAGAGGTTCACCGCACCATAAGCTCGTTGAACAGGCTTTGTGTTATATATAGCAGAGTCTAGGACTGCTTTTATTGTCCTGGTGGCCCAGAGGTAGCGTTCCCCGGTCACAATTATAAGATCGTGGGTTCAAATCCTGGTGGGGTGAGGTGTTGATTAAATGTAGAAGTCCGCGTGCTTTATTGGGCTAATGAAATATATATGGATCCTTCTTCTTTCGAAGCGGCACTCGTGGTCCCCATTAGGGGTTCACGGCGCCATAAGCTCGTTGAACAGGCTTTGTGTGAAATATAGCAGAGTCTACGACTGCTTTTATTGTCCTGGTGGCCCAGAGGTAGCATTCCCCGGTCACAATTATAAGATCGTGGGTTCAAATCCTGGTGGGGTGAGGTGTTGATTAAATGTAGAAGTCCGCGTGCTTTATTGGGCTAATGAAATATACATGGATCCTCTGGTTTCAAAGCCGCATTTGGTAAAATTTTGCTCTGATCACCTAAGCGGCACGGGTTATTCCCCATTAGAGGTTCACGGCGCCATAAGCTCGTTGAACAGGCTTTGTGTGAAATATAGCAGAGTCTAGGACTGCATTTATTGTCCTGGTGGCCCAGCGGTAGCGTTCCCCGGTCACAATTAGAAGATCGTTGGTTCGAATCCTCGTGGGGTGAGGTGTTGATTATATGAAGAAGTCCGCGTGCTTTATTGGGCTAATGAAATATATATGGATCCTCGTGTTTCGAAGCGGCATTTGGTAAAATGTTGGTCTGATCACCTAAGCGGCACGGGTGGTCCCAATTAGAGTTTCACGGCGCCATAATCTCGTTGAACAGGCTTTGTGTGAAATATAGCAGAGTCTAGGACTGCTTTTATTGTCCTGGTGTCCCAGAGGTAGCGTCCCCCGGTCACAATTATAAGATTGTGGGTTCAAATCCTGGTGGGGTGAGGTGTTGATTATATGTAGAAGTCCGCGTGCTTTATTGGGCTAATGAAATATATATGGATCCTCGTGTTTCGAAGCCAGATTTGGTAAAACGTTGACCTGATCACCAAAGCGGCACGGGTGGTCCCCATTAGAGGTTCATGGCGCCATAAGGTCGTTGAACAGGCTTTGTGTGAAATATAGTAGAGTCTAGGACTGCTTTTATTGTCCTGGTGGCCCAGAGGTAGCATACCCCGGTCACAATTATAAGATCGTGGGTTTGAATCCTGGTAGGGTGAGGTGTTGATTATATGTAGACGTCCGAGTGATTTATTGGGCTAATGAAATATATATGGATCCTCGTGTTTCCAAGCCGGATTTGGTAAAATGTTGCTCTGATTAACTAAGCGGCACGGGTGGTCCCCATTAGAGGTTCATGGCGCCATAAGGTCGTTGAACAGTCTTTGTGTGAAATATAGTAGAGTCTAGGACTGCTTTTATATTCCTGGTGGCCCAGAGGTAGCATACCCCGGTCACAATTATAAGATCGTGGGTTTGAATCCTGATGGGGTGAGGTGTTGATTATATGTAGAAGTTCGCGTGCTTTATTGGGCTAATGAAATATATATGGATCCTCGTGTTTCGAAGCCGGATTTGGTAAAACGTTGCTCTGATCACCTAAGCTGCACGGGTGGTCCCAATTAGAGTTTCACCGCGCCATAAGCTCGTTGAACAGGCTTTGTGTGAAATATACCAGAGTCTAGGACTGCATTTCATGTCCTGGTGGCCCAGAGGTAGCATTCCCCGGTCACAATTATAAGATCGTGGGTTCAAATCCTGGTGGGGTGAGGTGTTGATTATATGTAGAAGTCCGCGTGCTTTATTGGGCTAATGAAATATATATGGATCCTCGTGTTTCGAAGCCACATTTGGTAAAATGTTGGTCTGATCACTTAAGCGGCACGGGTGGTCCCCATTAGAGTTTCACGGCGCCATAAGCTCGTTGAACAGGCTTTGTGTGAAATATAGCAGAGTCTAGTACTGCTTTTATTGTCCTGGTGGCCCAGAGGTAGCGTCCCCCGGTCACAATTATAAGATTGTGGGTTCAAATCTTGGTGGGGTGAGGTGTTGATTATATGTAGAAGTCCGCGTGCTTTAATGGTCTAATGAAATATATATGGATCCTCGGGTTTCGAAGCCACATTTGGTAAAACGTTGCTCTGATCACCTAAGCGGCACGGGGGTCCCCATTAGAGGTTCACGGCGCCATAAGCTCGTTGAACAGGCTTTGTGTGAAATATAGCAGAGTCTAGGAATGCTTTTAGTGTCCTGGTGGGCTAGAGGTAGCGTTCCCCGGTCACAATTAGAAGATCGTGGGTTTGAATCCTGGTGGGGTGAGGTGTTGATTATATGGAATAGTCCGCATGCTTTATTGGGCTAATGAAATATATATGGATCCTCGTGTTTCGAAGCCACATTTGGTAAAACGTTGCTCTGATCACCTAAGCGGCATGGGTGGTCCCCATTAGAGGTTCACGGCGCCATAAGCTCGTTGAACAGGCCTTGTGTGAAATATAGCAGAGTCTAAGACTGCTTTTATTGTCCTGGTGGCCCAGAGGTAGCGTTCCCCGGTCACAATTATAAGATCGTGGGTTCAAATCCTGGTGGGGTGAGGTGTTGATTAAATGTAGAAGTCCGCGTGCTTTAGTGGACAAATGAAATATATATGGATCCTTCTTCTTTCGAAGCGGCACTCGTGGTCCCCATTAGGGGTTCACGGCGCCATAAGCTCGTTGAACAGGCTTTGTGTGATATATAGCAGAGTCTAGGACTGCTTTTATTGTCCTGGTGGGCCAGAGGTAGCGTTCCCCGGTCACAATTAGAAGATCGTGGGTTTGAATCCTGGTGGGGTGAGGTGTTGATTATATGGAATAGTCCGCATGCTTTATTGGGCTAATGAAATATATATGGATCCTCGTGTTTCGAAGCCACATTTGGTAAAACGTTGCTCTGATCACCTAAGCGGCATGGGTGGTCCCCATTAGAGGTTCACGGCGCCATAAGCTCGTTGAACAGGCCTTGTGTGAAATATAGCAGAGTCTAAGACTGCTTTTATTGTCCTGGTGGCCCAGAGGTAGCGTTCCCCGGTCACAATTATAAGATCGTGGGTTCAAATCCTGGTCGGGTGAGGTGTTGATTAAATGTAGAAGTCCGCGTGCTTTAGTGGACTAATGAAATATATATGGATCCTTCTTCTTTCGAAGCGGCACTCTTGGTCCCCATTAGGGGTTCACGGCGCCATAAGCTCGTTGAACAGGCTTTGTGTGAAATATAGCAGAGTCTAGGACTGCTTTTATTGTCCTGGTGGCCCAGAGGTAGCATTCCCCGGTCACAATTATAAGATCGTGGGTTCAAATCCTGGTGGGGTGAGGTGTTGATTAAATGTAGAAGTCCGCGTGCATTATTGGGCTAATGAAATATACATGGATCCTCGGGTTTCGAAGCCGCATTTGGTAAAATTTTGCTCTGATCACCTAAGCGGCACGGGTTAGTCCCCATTAGAGGTTCACGGCGCCATAAGCTCGTTGAACAGGCTTTGTGTGAAATATAGCAGAGTCTAGGACTGCTTTTATTGTCCTGGTGGCCCAGAGGTAGCGTTTCCCGGTTACAATTAGAAAATTGTGGGTTCGAATCCTGGTGGGGTGAGGTGTTGATTAAATGTAGAAGTCCGCGTGCTTTATTGGGCTAATGAAATATACATGGATCCTCGGGTTTCGAAGCCGCATTTGGTAAAATTTTGCTCTGATCACCTAAGCTGCACGGGTTAGTCCCCAATAGAGGTTCACGGCGCCATAAGCTCGTTGAACAGGCTTTGTGTGAAATATAGCAGAGTCTAGGAATGCTTTTATTGTCCTGGTGGCCCAGCGGTAGCATTCCCCGGTCACAATTATAAGATCGTGGGTTCAAATCCTGGTGGGGTGAGGTGTTGATTATATGTTGAAGTCCGCCTGCTTTAATGGTCTAATGAAATATATATGGATCCTCGGGTTTCGAAGCCACATTTGGTAAAACGTTGCTCTGATCACCTAAGCGGCACGGGGGGTCCCCATTAGAGGTTCACGGCGCCATAAGCTCGTTGAACAGGCTTTGTGTGAAATATAGCAGAGTCTCGGAATGCTTTTAGTGTCCTGGTGGGCCAGAGGTAGCGTTCCCCGGTCACAATTAGAAGATCGTTGGTTCGAATCCTCGTGGGGTGAGGTGTTGATTATATGAAGAAGTCCGCGTGCTTTATTGGGCTAATGAAATATATATGGATCCTCGTGTTTCGAAGCGGCATTTGGTAAAATGTTGGTCTGATCACCTAAGCGGCACGGGTGGTCCCAATTAGAGTTTCACGGCGCCATAATCTCGTTGAACAGGCTTTGTGTGAAATATAGCAGAGTCTAGGACTGCTTTTATTGTCCTGGTGTCCCAGAGGTAGCGTCCCCGGTCACAATTATAAGATTGTGGGTTCAAATCTAGGTGGGGTGAGGTGTTGATTATATGTAGAAGTCCGCGTGCTTTATTGGGCTAATGAAATATATATGGATCCTCGTGTTTCGAAGCCACATTTGCAAAAAAACGTTGCTCTGACTGCCTGCTGCACGCAACCCTCAAGGAGGCTCCACGCCCATGCTCGCCCGGAACAGGCTTTGTGTGAAATATAGCAGAGTCTAGGAATGCTTTTAGTGTCCTGGTGGGCCAGAGGTAGCGTTCCCCGGTCACAATTAGAAGATCGTGGGTTCGAATCCTGGTGGGGTGAGGTGTTGATTATATGAAGAAGTCCGCATGCTTTATAGGGCAAATGAAATATATGGATCCTCGTGTTTCGAAGCCACATTTGGTAAAACGTTGCTCTGATCACCTAAGCGGCATGGGTGGTCCCCATTAGAGGTTAACGGCGCCATAAACTCGTTGAACAGGCTTTGTGTGAAATATAGCAGAGTCTAGGACTGCTTTTATTGTCCTGGTGGCCCAGAGGTAGCGTTCCCCGGTCACAATTATAAGATCGTGGGTTCAAATCCTGGTGGGGTGAGGTGTTGATTAAATGTAGAAGTCCGCGTGCTTTATTGGGCTAATGAAATATATATGGATCCTTCTTCTTTCGAAGCCGCATTTGGTAAAATGTTGGTCTGATCACCTAAGCGGCACTCGTGGTCCCCATTAGGGGTTCACGGCGCCATAAGCTCGTTGAACAGGCTTTGTGTGAAATATAGCAGAGTCTAGGACTGCTTATAGTGTCCTAGTGGCCCATAGGTAGCGTTCCTCGGTCACAATTATAAGATCGTGGGTTCGAATCCTGGAGGAGTGAGGTGTTGATTATATGTAGAAGTCCGCGTGCTTTATTGGGTTAATGAAATATATATGGATCCTCGTGTTTCGAAGCCGGATTTGGTAAAACGTCGCTCTGATCACCTAAGCGGCACGGATGGTCCCCATTAGAGGTTCACAGCGCCATAAGCTCGTTGAACAGGCTTTGTGTGAAATATAGCAGAGTCTAGGACTGCTTTTATTTTCCAGGTGGCCCAGAGGTAGAATACCCCGGTCACAATTATAAGACAGTGGGTTTGAATCCTGGTGGGGTGAGGTGTTGATTATATGTAGAATTCTGAGTGCTTTATTGGGCTAATGAAATATATTTGAATCCTCGTGTTTCGAAGCCGCATTTGGTAAAACGTTGCTCTGATCACCTAACCGGCACGGGTGGTCCCCTATAGTGGTTCACGGCGCCATAAGCTCCTGCTGAACAGGCTTTAGTGAAATATAACAGAAAGTCTAGACTGCTTATAGTGTCCCAGGCCCATAGTAGTATTCCCGGTCACAATTATAAGATCGTGGGTTCATATCCTGTTGGGGTGAGGTGGTGATTATATGTAGAAGTCCGCGTGCTTTATTGGGCTAATGAAATATATATGGATCCTCGTGTTTCCAAGCCGGATTTGGTAAACGTTGCTCTGATCACCTAAGCGGCACGGGTGGTCCCCATTAGAGGTTCACACCGTCATAAGCTCGTTGAACACGCTTTGTGTGAAATATAGCAGAGTCAAGGACTGCATTTATTGTCCTGGTAGCCCAGAGGCAGTGTTCCCCGGTCACAATTATAAGATCGTGTGTTCGAATCCTGGTGGGGTGCGGTGTTGATTATATGTAGAAGCCCGTGTGATTATTGGGCAATTGAAATATATATGGATCCTCGTGTTTCGAAGCCGGATTTGGTAAAACGTTGCTCTGAACACCTAAGCGGCACTGGTGGTCCCCAGTAGAGGTTCACGGCGCCATAAGCTCGTTGAACAGGCTTTGTGTGAAATATAGCAGAGTCTAGGACTGCTTCTATTGTCCTGGTGGCCCAGAGGTAGCGTCCCCCGGTCACAATTATAAGATTGTGGGTTCAAATCCTGGTGGGGTGAGGTGTTGATTATATGTAGAAGTCCGCGTGCTTTATTGGGTAAATGAAATATATATGGATCCTCGTGTTTCGAAGCCGCATTTGGTAAAACGTTGCTCTGATCACCTAAGCGGCACGGGTGGTCCCCATTAGAGGTTCATGGCGCCATAAGGTCGTTGAACAGGATTTGTGTGAAAAATAGTAGAGTCTAGGACTGCTTTTATTGTCCTGGTGGCCCAGAGGTAGCATACCCCGGTCACAATTATAAGATCGTGGGTTTGAATTCTGGTAGGGTGAGTTGTTCATTATATGTAGAAGTCCGAGTGATTTATTGGGCTAATGAAATATTTTTGGATCCTCCTTGTTTCGAAGCCGGATTTGGTAAAACGTTGCTCTAATCACCTAAGCGGCAAGGGTGGTCCCAATTAGAGGTTCACGGTGCCATAAGCAAGTTGAACAGGCTTTGTGTGAAATATAACAGAGTCTAGGACTACTTTTATTGTCCTAGTGGCCCAGAGGTAGCGTTTCACGGTCACAATTATAAGATCGTGGGTTCAAATCCTGGTAGGGTGAGGTGTTGATTAAATGTAAAAGTCCGCGTGCTTTATTGGGCTAATGAAATATATATGGATCCTCGTGTTTCGAAACCGGATTTGGTAAAACGTTGCTCTGATCACCTAAGCGGCACGGGTGGTCCCCATTAGAGGTCCATGGCGCCATAAGGTCGTTGAACAGGCTCTGTGTGAAATATAGTAGAGTCTAGGACTGCTTTTATTGTCCTGGTGGCCCAGAGGTAGCGTTCCCCGGTTACAATTATAAGATCGTGGCTTCAAATCCTGGTGGGGTGAGGCTTTGATTATATGTAGAAGTCTGCGTGCTTTATTGGACTAATGAAATATATATGGATCCTCGGGTTTCGAAGCCGCATATGGTTAAACGTTGCTCGGATCACCTAAGCGGCACGGGTGGTCCCCTATAGTGGTTCACAGCGCCATAAGCTCGTTGAACAGGCTTTGTGTGAAATATATTAGAGTCTAGCACTGCTTTTATTGTCCTAGTGGCCCAGTGGTAGCATTCCCCGGTCACAATTATAAGATCATTAGGTTCAAATCTGGTGGGTGAGTGTTGATTATATGAAATGGCGTGCTTTATTGGGCTAATGAAATATATGGATCCTTCTTGTTTCGAAGCCGCATTTGGTAAAATTTTGGTCTGATCACCTAAGCAGCACGGGTGGTCCCCATTAGAGGTTCACGGCGCCATAAGCTCGTTGAACAGGCTTTGTGTGAAATATAGCAGAGTCTAGGACTACTTTTATTGTCCTAGTGGCCCAGAGGTAGCGTTTCCCGGTCACAATTATAAGATCGTGGGTTCAAATCCTGGTGGGGTGAGGTGTTGATTAAATGTAAAAGTCCGCGTGCTTTATTGGGCTAATGAAATATATATGGATCCTCGTGTTTCGAAGCCGCATTTTGTAAAACGTTGCTCTGATCACCTAA
>NW_024747058.1:0-11394 GCF_018991925.1 Homarus americanus
CGTATTAAAACTCATTACTCTTACCGAAGTAATATAGTGCGTGGTTATGTTATGTCATGTTAGGATAGATTATAAACTACATTGGGTTACATTTCGTGGGGTTCGGTGACGCTACAGGAAGTTAGGTGAGGTACCTGGAGGTTAGGTGAATGTTGACTGACTGACTGACAATTATTAGGAAGTGGTTCCAACACGTTCACACACAACCTATACTCATACCACAAGTCCAGAATTAGAGAGGATCATGTTATTGGATATATTTTCAACGATTTACTCAGTGTCTAACCAACTCTTTAGCGATTTAAATGTGGACCTAAAATTAGGTCCGTATATTTGTTTGTCGTGGTGGTGGTGGTGGTGTGCGCCCGTCCATCAGGTTGATTAACCACCAAAACCATAAAGGGTGCGGCCCTGCCGTTTCAGGGCATACACCACATCCATGGCGGTGACGGTCTTCCTTTTTGCGTGCTCGGTGTAGGTGACGGCGTCACGGATGACGTTCTCCAGAAACACCTTGAGGACGCCGCGGGTCTCCTCGTCGATGAGGCCGGATATACGTTTAACACCTCCACGCCGAGCTAGACGACGAATGGCGGGCTTGGTGATACCCTGGATGTTGTCACGAAGCACCTTACGATGACGCTTGGCGCCACCCTTTCCAAGTCCCTTGCCTCCTTTGCCTCGTCCAGTCATGTTGTTGTGGTTGCTACTACAGGTGGTCCTGGTGTGGCTTCGCCCACGGTTTGGTGGGAGTAGGTGGCGTGCTGTGGACGCAGCGGTAGTATCGTTCATCCAAGCCCGTCCCTCCCTCTTGGAGGTGGGGCGTAGCTTGCGGATGACGCATGCGGCACTCGTGGCCAATGAGGTGGCCACTGAGGTGGGGAATGTCTGTATATAAGCCCGCCCGCCTGCCAGGCCGCCCGTATTTACTATTTCGTCGTCGAGATGGCCCGTACTAAACAGACTGCCCGCAAGTCCACTGGAGGCAAGGCTCCACGGAAGCAGCTTGCCACCAAGGCAGCTCGCAAGTCCGCCCCAGCCACCGGTGGTGTCAAGAAGCCCCATCGTTACAGGCCCGGAACCGTCGCCCTTCGTGAGATCCGTCGTTACCAGAAGAGCACAGAGCTACTCATCAGGAAGCTGCCCTTCCAGCGCATGGTGCGTGAGATCGCCCAGGATTTCAAGACTGACCTGCGCTTCCAGTCGTCTGCCGTCATGGCTCTGCAGGAAGCCTCTGAGGCTTACCTGGTGGGTCTTTTCGAGGACACCAACCTGTGCCATTCATAAGCGGGCTGTCTTTAGGACGCCCAGCTGGCCAGCGCATCCGCAGAAGCGTGTAAGTCCTCTTCCTTGGGGACAAACAAAAAGCACAACAAAACCTACCAGACATCTATAACTCGGCCCTTCTCAGGGCCAAAGAACTGTTCTGAAGATAATTTTCATGACAATCGAAATGGTTGATGGTAGGAGAGCGTTAATTTCGGTTACCCAAATCGCCTAACGGTAAGTTGGTAACATTCGTGCAGGCACGATTGTATAGTAGGTCATCAATTCGGGAGGTGGGTGGGTGCAACAAACAAGAGCTAGTAACAAATAAATATATAAAGAATAAGTAAGTAAATAAATAAATAAAATAAAAGAAAATACAATAAAATAAAATAAAATTTGTTTACATGAAATAGGCGTGCTGCAAACAAGAAATGAAGCCCAAACACACTCCATGTATGTCACTTTGCAGTGGGTGTAAAAGTACTCCACGCAGAATTTATTTATTTATTTATTATGTTTCGATTTAGTCCTGTTTCTACGCCAATAGAGAATGCAGATTATTATAATTTTATTTTTTTTATTTCCCTCTCAATATATCACTGTCGGTAACTGTCTCTTTAACATGTAACTGTGGCTCCGATGGAGCCGATTAAGTTGTAGTAGTGGGATGGCGTGTTTGTTGTGCACAAGTAACCTCTTACTTGGAAGAGGTGTACTTGGTGACAGCCTTGGTGCCCTCAGACACGGCATGCTTGGCCAGTTCACCGGGCAGCAAGAGTCGGACAGCTGTCTGGATTTCCCGACTTGTAATGGTGGAGCGTTTGTTGTAGTGCGCCAGGCGGGAAGCCTCGGCAGCGATGCGCTCGAAGATGTCGTTCACGAAAGAGTTCATGATGGACATAGCTTTGGAGGAGACTCCTGTGTCGGGGTGCACTTGCTTCAGTACCTTGTAGATGTAGATGCTGTAGCTTTCCTTCCTCCTGCGCTTCTTCTTCTTGTCACCCTTGGCAATGGCCTTCTGGGCCTTTCCAGCCTTCTTGGCAGCCTTTCCGGAAGTTTTGGGAGGCATGGCGGCACAGTTACTCGTGGCGCGGAGCGAGAGAATTGAAAACTGGCCCGACTAACTTTTCCTTATATACCGAGCGGGCCGCTCAGGATCAGACTGGCTGCAGCTACGGCTCTCTTACATTGGTTGGGTCCGCGAGACGGCCACCTGGCCTGATCCTGAGCTTGGTATAAAAGACCAAGGTGGCGGGCGGAAATTTAACTCCTATCACGAAAAGCAGCAGCAGCAACATGTCAGGACGCGGCAAGGGAGGCAAGGTGAAGGGCAAGTCAAAGTCCCGTTCTAGCAGGGCCGGACTCCAGTTCCCCGTGGGTAGGATCCACCGTCTCTTGCGTAAAGGCAACTATGCTGAGCGTGTTGGTGCAGGTGCCCCTGTGTACCTTGCAGCCGTCATGGAGTACCTGGCAGCAGAAGTGCTCGAGCTGGCCGGTAACGCCGCCCGCGACAACAAGAAGACCCGCATTATCCCGCGTCATCTTCAGCTTGCCATTCGCAATGACGAGGAGCTGAACAAGCTCCTGTCTGGAGTCACCATTGCCCAAGGGGGTGTCCTTCCTAACATCCAAGCTGTGCTCCTCCCCAAGAAGACAGAGAAGAAATAAGAACCCAAGGTTCGTTCACACAAGACAACCTAACCAAACAGGCTCCTTTCGGAGCCACAGGATATCACTTAAAGAGAGAAATATACGACATCAACGTTTTGCAGGATAACACTCTATTTTACGTGTAATTAGCATAGTATTGTGGAAATTGAGTGAAATTGTTTTAGAATGGTGTAGATGTGAAGGGCGGTTGTGGGGGCCTGGGGTGGGGGACTTAAACGGGACTTAGAAGGGCGCAAGAAGCAGCAGCAGCAGCAGCAGCAGCAGCCAGGGAGGCGACCTTATTTTCAGTCTGGTTCATTGACAGTACACATTTACCAGCAGCATACATTGGAGTCATATTGTAATTGTAGACTAATCAGTGTGGGCTAGCTAGCCAATTTGGGATAAACAGCAAGAATGTAATGTCCTCAATGAAGTAATGACATAGTTCAAGATACAATAAGTGAGGTGGCCTGAAGTCTTTGACAGTGTCCCATTCAATAATATAGTAGTGCTTTAAAGGTGTATCACCAAGTTTACATGCTGAGTGTTCCGGTATGGGTACAGCGTTACTAACTAGCCAGATGTGTCTGTATCCTAACCTAATTCTGGCCACGACTACATCACACAGGCAGGCAGGAGCAAGTTGTTTGGACACTCTTCCTAGCCCCCTTGGTCCCTGTTCACCTACCTACTGTAGCAGTAAGTAGGTACCTGTTGTAAATCGAAAGGTTGCCAATTCGTATTCAGGGAAAGTTGTTGGAGCTTCTAAACTTGAACTGACACAATCCGAGGAGTGGTGACCCGAGGATCACAGACACTATCTCTCCCACTACAAATCCCTTCCTAACCTCCTGCTCCTTCCTATGTCCTCCCAAAATTGAACCATGCTATCGCAAAGGTAATAATACAGGTAGAGACAACAACATATTTTCCTATTGTCTTATTATATATTAATAACAGAAACGCTGCCGCCATCCCGGAGGCTTTACATTGTCTCACTGTTCATTCCCTCCACAATTCTTCTTCTTCTTCTTCTTCTTCTTCTTCTTCTTCTTCTTCTTCTTCTTCTTCTTCTTCTTCTTCTTCTTCTTCTTCTTCTTCTTCTTCTTCTTCTTCTTCTTCTTCTTCTTCCATCAATACTTTATTAACGGTGTATGTAAGTTTCACCATGTTTTGCACTACAGCGGTAGAGCAAAGTATATTTTGTTAGCAATAAACCAAAAGCATATTTTATGGCCTAATCATCACTACATAGAACACCACCCATAAAGCATGATACTAGTAGACCACAAAAACTGCTATAAACCCCCAAAGCATATTTTATTGCCTAATCATCACTACATAGAACACCACTCATAAAGCATGATACTATTAGACCACAAACTGCTATAAACCCCAATAATATACTATACTAGTGACTCTAATTGTGTTACCCAATATTATACGAAATAATACTATAAAACATAATAATAAACACACTAATAGTGTATATTAGTTGAATGCACAATCTGATGAGAAGTCAAAAAAAAAAAAAAAAAAATAGCAACAACCTAGAAAGAGTGTAGAGTATTTTTGTGCAAACTATTATACTAGTAGATGGTCTAAGATAACTGTATGTGAAGGAAAAGGTGTGCTCTCCACTCAAACTTTCTTTTTATGAAATCTCCTACTCCCCAGCTGAGCGGTACGCCCAATGGGAAACAAAACGTGGCACATAACACGCCGCCCGCCAGCTCTGGCTCGGTGAATAGGAATCAGTAATCGGGCGGAGTATAAACAACACCGCCGCCAATGTGCTCCTCCCATCTCTGAGGAAATCTGGCGGGCAACTTAGTATTATATTAGCATGTAATAATAATAACAATAATAATAATAATAATAATAATACTACTACTACTACTACTATAATAATAATAATAATAATAATATTAATAATAATAATATTAATAATAATAACATGCAATTTCATTTTATAACACATACTAACAAAATAGTGTATAGCCTACTATACTTAACTATAATAGGTTAGGTTGCGTAGGAGGATCTAAAAAGTACAGTAGTATACACACACACACACACACACACACACACACACACACACACACACACACATACATATAGACAACAAACTAAATTAGAAACCACACGTCAGTGAAGTTATCAAATCCTCCAGTTTCCGTCTCCACCTCCTACGCCGACTCAAGTCCCTCGGTGGTCCTGCACACGAGCTCCTCAGTGTTTACACAACATTCATACTTCCCAAGCTCACCTATGCCTCCTCCACCTGGTCTTCCTCCCTAAATGCCACACAACGTAAACACCTCGAAAAAGTGCAAAAGAGGCCATGCAAGATTATTCTCTACCCTTCCTACTCCACATATCAAGAAGCGCTCAACACACTGACCCTTTAGACTCTCACTGACCATCACCACGACCTCATCTGCAAATTTGGTAAGAAGCTTCTACACCATCCCCGACACCGGCTCCTACTACCACCTGAGATCCCTAGTCCGAGAATTGCTCTTCGACACCACAACCGCATCCAGCCCAGCCCATACGTGCACGAACTGATCGCTATAAGAACAGCCCAGTCCCAACCATTGTAAAAATTATCGATAACTTGTAATAAATCAGTGTACTCACTCCCAGTAAACACTACTCCTTGCACTGTCACTATGTTGAAATGAACTGTAGTTTGAGCTTTTCCCCAGCTAGTTATTATATGTCTTATTTGTGTCACTCATGTTACTTGTATATTATTTGTAATTCGTAACCCATTCCCCAAATATGTAACTGTATATTTTCAGCCTTCTGGCTGCCAAGCTCTTTCAATAAACCGTTAATTATTATTATTATTATTATTATTTATATGTTGGCCCATACCAACTCACTCCCCTGAACCCTCCTCCCCACCGGACTATCAACAAGTTCTTGCCATAAGGTACTATCTCATTTGGCAAAGGAATGGAACCAGTGATGAATAGTGGTGAACAGTGCTTAACTCAGTGAAAAACAACTCGGCAGTTGAGTCTTACCCAAGCTAGCTAACCACCTTCACACAGTGAGGTCCCAGGTACCCAGTTATACTTCCCCTGAGACTCCACGATAGAGAGGCCTGGGACCACACCTCACCCACTTGAATGAGTGAGTCATGTCGACCACGTGGTGTCCCCAAGATGCTACGACACCACGTAGTGAATGTTTTGCTACAGCATCATCATGTGAAGTTCCTCATAACACCATCTGTGAGGTAACTGCTACATCATCAGGCCCCTCATAACGCCATCTGTGAGGGAGTTACTACACTACGTGTCTGGTGTTTAACATCTCACCTTACATTATCTACGCGTGCAAACATCAATCTGTATGTTCACTGTGTGCTCCTTCACCTTTCTCTAATGAGGGCTTTTGTTAAACCACCAATGTATGATGTACTAAGTCATTTGTGTCCAATGTATACTTTCGAAAAGCCCTTGTTTGGGGAAGGTAGGAGAGAGTAGTCGTCATTATTGTCCAAGCCACATTATTTATGTCTATATATAAGTAATGTAGGCTGGTTTTTAAATACCTCAATCCCCTAACGGTGCCGTTTGTATATTAAGAAATACCGAAGCCATACAGTACAACACCAGCGAATATGAAGTATCACTGTAACCGGCAACTGTTACTCACTCATACCTACATACATATATAGAGTCTTTACAGAATGATAGCAGACACGAGGAAGACGAACAACAAGAGGAGAAGAGTTAGAAGAAAATCAACTTCAAGCTAAGAAGAAGAATACCAAGACATTTCCTCCAAACAAGAAAACAACACACACAATCAAGCCGACCAAACACTGAGAAACCATGGCGGAACCCAACATGCACCGGACGCTTGACCTGACTCTATCCTGCCGCATCCAGGCGAGTTGCTGCTTAAAGTCCCTCACGCAAGCGCTGTTTAGCCACTGCACCTATTCTATCCTCCTAAAATTCACTTCAATCCCCCCCTGCCACTAGCATGTTATGTATGTATGTATGTATGTATGTATGTATGTATGTATGTATGATGAATGATAACTGCAACTTTGCGTATTAAAACTCATTACTCTTACCGAAGTAATATAGTGCGTGGTTATGTTATGTCATGTAAGGATAGATTATAAACTACATTGGGTTACATTTCGTGAGGTTCGGTGACGCTACAGGAAGTTAGGTGAGGTACCTGGAGGTTAGGTGAATGTTGACTGACTGACTGACTGACTGACAATTATTAGGAAGTGGTTCCAACACGTTCACGCACAACCTATACTCATACCACAAGTCCAGAATTAGAGAGGATCATGTTATTGGATATATTTTCAACGATTTACTCAGTGTCTAACCAACTAAAATTAGGTCCGTATATTTGTTTGTCGTGGTGGTGGTGGTGGTGTGCGCCCGTCCATCAGGTTGATTAACCACCAAAACCATAGGGGGTGCGGCCCTGCCGTTTTAGGGCATACACCACATCCATGGCGGTGACGGTCTTCCTTTTTGCGTGCTCGGTGTAGGTGACGGCGTCACGGATGACGTTCTCCAGAAACACCTTGAGGACGCCGCGGGTCTCCTCGTAGATGAGGCCGGATATACGTTTAACACCTCCACGCCGAGCTAGACGACGAATGGCGGGCTTGGTGATACCCTGGATGTTGTCACGAAGCACCTTACGATGACGCTTGGCGCCACCCTTTCCAAGTCCCTTGCCTCCTTTGCCTCGTCCAGTCATGTTGTTGTGGTTGCTACTACAGGTGGTCCTGGTGTGGCTTCGCCGAATCGAATCGAAAAATGCTAGTGACAGGGGGGAAGGAGGTTCAGGAGAAGAATAAAGGGAGGATTGAAGTGAATTTTAGGAGGAGAGAACAGATGCAGTGGCTAAACACCGCTTGCGTGAGGGATTATAAGATGGGGGCAGCAGCAACAACCCGGCTGGACGCGGCAGGGAGGCGACAAGACAAGGCCAGGCTAGCGTCAGGTCAAGCGTCAGGTCAAGCGTCAGGTCAGGCGTCAGGTGCGTGTTGGGTTGGGCAATGGATGTTCAGTGCTTGGTCGGCTTGATTGTGTTTTGGTTTCTTGTGTGGAGGGGATGTCTTGGTCTTCTTAGCTTGATGTCGATTTTCTTCTCTCTCTCCTTCTCTTCTTGCTCTCTTGAATTGTCCATTCGTTTGTGTTTGGGTCTTCTTGTTCGTCTTCTTCGTATTTTAAGTCCTCATAGGTGTGGAAGAATTCAGAGAGGGAGAGGTTGACCACGTGGGCTTCAGCACCACTGGCCGCGTGGGCTTCAGCACCACGGGCCACGTGGTGTTCTTGGTTCTGTGTGGTGGGCTGCTTCTGTTGAGTTTTCTTTTCTTGGTTTTTCTTTACTGCTGGTTTTTCTTTTCTTGGGAGCGTACAGCAAGGAGGGCCTCTTTGTAGCTCAGTTTTTTCTCGAGACGAGCCTTGGCTACCCTGCATTCCTCCTTCCATCTGGGGCAGGTCCGGTCGGCGGAGGAGTGTGGGCCACCACAGGCAACGCATTTTTTCTCTGTGTTGGGGCAGGCCGTGTAGCGGTGTCCAGGGCTGCCACACATGGAGCAGGTGTCTTCCTGCGCCTCACACTTGTTTACAGTGTGTCCATAGTGCTGGCATTTGTAACACCGTTTCGGTCTGCAGTAGGGCTTGACTGGCATAGTTACCCACGCCAGTTGAGCTTCCTTGGGTAGGGTGGAGTGGTGTCCGATGAGGGCAGTGGTGTCGGACAGCTTCTTCACAACTTGGAGCTGCTGCTCCTTGAGGAGCTCACTCAGCTCTGCTTTGTCCATGTGGGCAATTTCGGCGTGGGAGATTACACCCAGCTTCAAGTTGTCCCACATGAAGGCAAACATTTTAAAAGGAATGCCGTTGATGTCTGGGATCTCCGCGAGTTGAGCGGGCATGCCCATCTCGGCGAAGGTGATCTTGATGTCACCATGTAGCTTTAGGCGTTCTACCTTGGTGACCCCCACGATCCCATTAGCTTCGAAAAACTTCTGGAGAACTAGGAGGTTTAGTTTCTTGGGGCAGGTCGGCGTGTCCGGACGTATCCGCGCCACGTTAACAAACTCGTATCCGTTCATGGTGAGGGAGAGAGAGTGTGTGTGGGCTTCGCCCACGGTTTGGTGGGAGTAGGTGGCGTGCTGTGGACGCAGCGGTAGTATCGTTCATCCAAGGCCGTCCCTCCCTCTTGGAGGTGGGGCGTAGCTTGCGGATGACGCATGCGGCACTCGTGGCCAATGAGGTGGCCACTGAGGTGGAGAATGTCTGTATATAAGCCCGCCCGCCTGCGAGGTCATCCGACACCTGCAAGCAGAAACACTCGTCAAGAACAACCAAGACACACGAGACAATGGTTACACTGTTCCTCCACCATGGAGCCCTCCACCAGCCACACTCAAATTCACCGACCTCGGCGATAGTAAAGCCAACCTCCAGAAGGAGGACCTCCAAAAAATATCTCTCCAAGCCATAGCCACCGAGACACCGGCTGATGCAGCATCATACTTCACAGACGGCTCGGTGGACCCAAAACATCACAGATCCGGAGCTGCCTTCTACACCCAAGGTCAGACCCTCAAATGGAGACTTTCCAACGACTGCTCCACCCTACAAACAGAACTGGTAGCAATCTCAAAGGCCCTACAACACGCTGCAACACAACACAACAAGTCCGTCATAATTCACACGGACTCGAAATCGGCCATGCAGGCGCTGCAACACAGTCAACCAAGAGACAACGTCCACATCATCACCTCGATCCTCGCACAGCTACAGGAATTCCAAAGCCAACACCGACCAGTCGTCTTACACTGGATTCCCAGTCATGTGGGGATCGGAGGAAATGACGTGGCAGACGAAGCAGCCAAGGCAGCTACACGTTCTAGTAGCGTACACATCCAAGTTCCAGCAAGTGTGCAACAGATCAAGAATCACCTCAGAAAGACTACCAAGCTCCACAGCAAAAAGAGCTTCCTTCACGCACTCAACGCTGGTTCCCAATCAGCCAAATGGTACCTGGCGGCCACAAAAGGGGAACCACCTTTCGCAGACAAGAAAACTCCAAGACAAACCCAAGTCAGCCTTCACCGACTACGACTAGGGTACAAGTGCTCCTGGCAGATGATCGGAAACGACGTCATGGAATGCACCTACTGTCAGGAGCCAGCAGCCAACCCACTTGAACACTATCTCCTCGATTGCGAGGTCACACAAAGCCTCCGAAACAGAACTCAAATCTCCCAAGAAACACACACAACACCAGCGGCCACTCTAACCCGAAAGGCCCATACAGACCACATTCACCACCTACTCCGGGTCATCACACGATACCCACCACCCAGATAGCTTAGAAAGCATCCTCTCCCAGCAAGTGCGGACCCCAGTTCGGGGGGCGCGCCACTCCGAGGCTGACCACGTCCAAGAGTGGGGGCCGGTGGTAAGCGTCCACTGATCGGGGGTCCGCCCACACTTGCAACCTGCAGTATCCCTCCAATCTGCAGGTGGGACCACCTCCAATCCCAATCCGGTCTGGCTGCTCCTGGAGCTCCAGCCGGAACCACCAAACGGGCCGCCTATAGGCAAAGGCCCGTGTCGGACTGCGGTCCGACAATCTATACAACAACAACAACCAGGCCGCCCGTATTTACTATTTCGTCGTCGAGATGGCCCGTACTAAACAGACTGCCCGCAAGTCCACTGGAGGCAAGGCTCCACGGAAGCAGCTTGCCACCAAGGCAGCTCGCACGTCCGCCCCAGCCACCGGTGGTGTCAAGAAGCCCCATCGTTACAGGCCCGGAACCGTCGCCCTTCGTGAGATCCGTCGTTACCAGAAGAGCACAGAGCTACTCATCAGGAAGCTGCCCTTCCAGCGCCTGGTGCGTGAGATCGCCCAGGATTTCAAGACTGACCTGCGCTTCCAGTCGTCTGCCGTCATGGCTCTGCAGGAAGCCTCTGAGGCTTACCTGGTGGGTCTTTTCGAGGACACCAACCTGTGTGCCATTCACGCCAAGCGCGTTACCATCATGCCCCAGGACATCCAGCTGGCCCGGCGCATCCGCGGAGAGCGTGCTTAAGTCCTCTTCCTTGGGGAAAAAGAAAAAGCACAACAAAACCTACCAGACATCTATAACTCGGCCCTTCTCAGGGCCAAAGAACTGTTCTGAAGATAATTTTCATGACAATCGAAATGGTTGGTGGTAGGAGAGCGTTAATTTCGGTTACCCAAATCGCCTAACGGTAAGTTGGTAACATTCGTGCAGGCACGAATGTATAGTAGGTCATCAATTCGGGAGGTGGGTGGGTGCAACAAACAAGAGCTAGTAACAAATAAATGTATAAAGAATAAGTAAGTAAATAAATAAATAAAATAAAAGAAAATACAATAAAATAAAAGAAAATACAATAAAATACAATAAAATAAAATAAATTGTTTACA
>NW_024747059.1:0-3832 GCF_018991925.1 Homarus americanus
CTGTGAGGTGCAGCAGCAGGAGGTGGTGGTGGTGGACTGTGGGGAGTTGATCCTGTGGGTGCAGTGGCAGCAGCAGGTGGTGGTTGACTGTACGGGAGGTGATCCCCTGGGTGCAGCAGCAGCAGTGGTGTATGGGTGTGGGAGTTGATCCTTGGTGCAGCAGCAGCAACAACAACAGCAGCAGCAGCAGCAGCAACAACAGCAGCAGCAGCACAGCAGATGGTGGGGGTTTATTCTGTAGGTGTAGTAGGGCAGCAGGTGGTGGTGGTGGACTGTGGAGGAGTTTAATCTTGCAGTTGCAGCAGGTGATGGTGGTGTGAACTGTGGGAGTTGATCCTGTAGGTGCAGCAGCAGCAGGTGGTGGTGGTGGTGGCCTGTGGGGAGTTCATCCTGTAGGGTGAAGCAGCAGCAGGTGGTGGTGGCCTGTGATTGATCCTGCAGTTGCAGCATCAGCAGCAGGTGGTTGTGGTGGCCTGTGGGGAGTTGATCCTGCAGTTGCAGCAGCAGCAGCAGGTGGTGGTAGTGGGCTGTGGGGAGTTAATTCTGTAGGTGCAGTGGCAGCAGCAGCAGGGTGGTGGTTGGGCTGTGGGGAGTTAATCCTGTAGGTGCAGCAGGTGGTGGCAGTGGACTATAAGTGATCCTGTAGGTGCAGCAGGAGCAGGTGATGGTGGTGGACTGTGGGGTAGTTGATCATGTAGGTGCAGCAGTGGCAGGTGGTGGTGGTGGCAGGAGGGGAATTGATCCTGTAGGTGCAGCAGCAGCAACAGCAGGTGCTAGTGGTGGCCTGTGAGGGAGGTGATCCTGTAGGTGCAGTGCCTAGCAGCAGCACGTGGTGGTGGTGGACTGTGGGGAAGGGAATGCTGTAGGAGCAGCAGCAGGTGGTGGTGGTGGACTGTGGCGGAGTTGATCCTGTAGGTGCAGCAGCAGCAGCAGGTGGTGATGGTGAACTGTTGGGGAGTTGATCCTGTAGGTGGAGCAGCAGGTGATGGTGGTAGTGGACTGTGGGGTTGATCCTGTAGGTGCATTGGCGGCAGGTGATGGTAGTGGACTTTGGGGAGTTGATCCTGTAGGTGCAGCAGCAGCAGGGGTGGTAGTGGTCTTTGGGGGAGTTGATCCTGTAGGTGCAGGCAGCAGCAGCAACAACAACAGCAGCAGTAGCAGCAGCAACAACAACAACAACAGCAGCAGCAGCAGTAGTTGGTGGTGGCGGCGGCCTTGGGGAGTTGATCCTGTTGCTGCAGCATCAACAACAAGTGGTGGTGCTTGATTGTGGAGTTGATCCTGTAGGTGCAGCAGCAACAACAGCAGCAGCAGTAGGTAGTTGTTAGTGGACTGTGGGGGAGTTGATCCTGTAGATGCAGCAGCAACAGCAGGTGGTGGTGGTGGATTGGGGAAGTTGATCCTGTAGGTGCAGCAGCAGCAGCGGTGGTGGTTGACTGTGGTGGAGTTGATCCTGTAGGTGCAGCAGCAGCAGCAGCAGCAGCAGCAGGTGATGGTAGTGGACTGTGGGGAGTTGATCCTCTAGATGCAGCAGCAGCAGCAGCAGCAGGTGATGGTAGTGGACTGTGGGGAGTTGATCCTGTAGGTGCAGCAGCAGCAGCAGGTGGTGTAGTGGACTTTGGGGAGTTGATCCTGTAGGTGCAACAGCAGCAGGTGGTGGTGGCGGCGGCCTGTGGGAAGTTGATCCTGTAGGTGCAGAAGCAGGTGGTGGTGGTGGCCTGTGGGGGAGTAGATCCTGTAGCTGCAGCATCAGCAACAGGTGGTGGTGGTTGACTGTGGGGGAGTTGATCCTGCTAGGTGCAGCAGCAGCAGCAGGTGTTGGTGGTTGCTGTGGGAGAGGTGATCTTGTAGGTACAGCCGCAGCAGCAGGTGGTGGTAGTGGATTGTGGGGGAGGTGATCCTGTAGGTACAGCCGCAGCAGCATGTGGTAGTGGATTGGGAGGTGTGCAGCAGCTGCAGTTGGTGTGGTATACTGTGGAGTTGATCCTGTAGGTGCAGCAGCAGGTGGTGATAGTGGGGGAGTTGATCCTGTAGGTGCAGCAGCAGCTGCAGTTGGATGATGTTATACTGTGGGGAGTTGATCCTGTAGGTGCAGCAGCACACCAGCAGCAACAACAGCAGCAGCAGCATCAGCAGTAGCAGCAACAATAGCAGCAGCAGCAGGTGGTGGTAGTGGACTGTGGGAGTTGATCCTGTTGGTGCAGTGGCAGCAGGTGGTGATGGTGGACTGTGGGGAGGTGATCCTGTAGGTGCAGCAGGGCCGCAGCAGCAGCAACAACAGCAGCAGCAGCAGCAGCAGCAGTAGTAGCAGCAGCAGTAGTAGCAACAATAGCAGCAGCAGCAGCAGGTGGTGGTAGTGGACTGTGGGGAGTTGATCCTGTAGGTGCAGTGGCAGCAGGTGGTGGTAGTGGACTGTGGGGATGTGATCCTGTAGGTGCAGTGGCAGCAGGTGGTGATAGTGGACTATGGTGATCCTGTAGGTGCAGCAGCATCAGGTGCATGGTGGACTGCAGGGGTGACGGTGGAGGCCGCCGTGGGGGATGTGGTACTGTAGTCGTAATTCATCGTACATCCTTCACGGGACAATTAACGTCGACACCTTAATAACAGGTGAACCACCACCACCTACCTCCCCGGCCCGCCTCCACAGCCTCACTCAGGTTTTGGTTGTCCCAGCCATTGTTTAATTCGTGTCTTATTTATCTCAGGTATTGTTTCAGTCGTTTTGTTTTGTCCCAGCCTTTGTTTGACGAGTTTCTTGTTCTCGTAATTTGTCTTTTGTCTTGTTTACTTTATTTACATTTTCAGTTATTGCTTCATATCCTGTATCGCTCATTTGATCTCCTGCTCTGTTTGATGCGCTTTTTGTTTACATCCTGTCTTGTATATGTGGTTTTAGTTTCCTGTTAACGTGTGTCTTGTTTGCCTTACACCTTGTTATATTATTACTATTTTTATCTAGTAATTTATTTTTGTACTTTGTTTAACTTGTTTCTTGTGCTATGTTATAATATTTGTCGAAATTGTTTGCATATGTTGTTTATTTCTTACTAGTTTCTCTTGCTTTGACTAATACTGTTTACCTTGTTTGTTTTAATGTTCAGTGTATATATTCGGATCTTGTTTACCACGTAGGTACCTTGTTTGTCTAGTCGCTTGGTTAAGAATCTTCCTGTCAGTGTTATGTTGTCGCCATATTTCTGTTGTCAACTCGAGCAGACTTCAAGTGTTGGTTAAACCACAGGTATGGCTGAGGCGTTGGTCTGCAGGTTTGTCTTAGTTGTGGTGGTGGTGGTGTTGTTAGGTGTGGTGGTGGTGTGGTGTGGTGATGGTGGTGATGTGGTGTGTTAGGTGTGATGTGTTAGGTGTGGTGATGGTGTGGTAGTGTGTGTTGTGTGTGGTGTTGGTAGCATTGTGTGTGGTATGTTAGGTATGGTGATGTTGTGTTGGTGGTGTGGTGTTAGATGTGGTGGTGGTGGTGATGGTGATGTGTTAATTGTGGTGGTGGTATTGTTGAGGTGTGGTGGTGGTG
Organism: Homarus americanus; assembly: GCF_018991925.1. NCBI lineage: Eukaryota > Metazoa > Arthropoda > Malacostraca > Decapoda > Nephropidae > Homarus > Homarus americanus. The sequence goes on from NW_024747059.1 coordinate 3,533, forward strand.
CTGATGTTGTGTCAAGTGTGGTGGTGTCTGATCCAGGGTGGCGGAAGTGGAAGGAGGAGGAGGTGAAAAGGAAAGGGGAAAGAAGGTGGTGGTGTAGAAGGAGGAATAAATGTAATAAGAGCAGACAAAAGAAGAAAATAAGTAGAAAAAAGAAAATAGAAAACGAAAGAACGTGTTGGTAAGAGAGAGGAATCAGGGAGTACCGAGGAAGATTAGTTCAGAAACTGGGTATTAAACTAGTCTATGTTAATACCGGCTCTATATTAACGTGATAGGGTCCACCATGTTATACTAAATACC
>NW_024747060.1:0-12192 GCF_018991925.1 Homarus americanus
GTGGCAGTGGGTGTCTTTCCAGGGGCGGCAGGATCTCTGCCAGGGGCGACGGCGCCCCCAGGGGCCCTTCCACATGCAGCTTTACCCCCAAGAACTTCATATTTTTGTCGTACATTTTGAATTCGTCCAGTAATCCCTTACTTAAACGTGATTGGTGGAGTAAGATATGACGTCATAAAATTACAGCCAATAGGAGAACAGAGCAATCAGTCAGCACAACACCCCAACTTATGCTTTGCTGTTGGATATTTATTCTCGTTTCACTATTTTAAACTCTGGGAGATATGATGTTAAATAAAATACACACTGCCAATAGCATTTTCAGTATTATCGCAACTTGAACAATGAAATGGAGAATAAATATCCAACAGCAAAGCATAAGTTGGGGTGTTGTGCTGACTGGTTGCTCTGTTTTCCTATTGTCTTTAATTTGATGACGTTACCTCTTATTCCACTAATCACAGTTAAGTAAGAGATTACTGAAAGAATGCACTATGTACGACACCATTATCCATTTTTTGGGGGCGCCGCCTCCCCTAGGAGGACCTATTGTGAGCCACAGGCCTTGGCAGGGTCCCTGGGAGCAGTGGCGCCCTCCTAGTGGCAGTGGGTGTCTTTCCAGGGGCGGCAGGGTCTCTGTCAGGGGCGACGGCGCCCCCAGGGGCCCTTCCACATGCAGCTTTACCCCAAGAACTTCATATTTTTGTCGTACATTTTGCATTCGTCCAGTAATCCCTTACTTAAACGTGATTGGTGGAGTAAGATGTGACGTCATAAAATTACAGCCAATAGGAGAACAGAGCAATCAGTCAGCACAACACTCCAACTTATGCTTTGCTGTTGGATATTTATTCTCGTTTCACTATTTTAAACTCTGGGAGATATGATGTTAACAAAATACACACTGCCCATAGCATTTTTCAGTATTATCGCGAACCTGAACACGAAAGGAGAATAATATCCAACAGCAAAGCATAAGCTGGGTGTTGTGCTGACTGGGGTTGCTCTTGCTTTCCTATTGGCTGTAATTTGCGACGCGCATTTCTTATTCCACCAATCACAAAGGCAAGAGATTACTGGAAAGAATGCAATATTTACGACACCAGTATCCATTTTTTTAAAGTTTCCCCTAGGAGGACTCTATTGTGTTTCACAGGCGTTGGCAGGACCTGGGAGCAGTGGCGCCTCCTGGTGGCAGTGGAAGTTCCTCCAGGGCGGTGGTGATCTCTGCTAGGGCGACGGTGCCCCCAGGGGCCCTTCCACAAGCAGCATCGCCCCAAGAACTTCATAGTTTTGTCGTACATTTTGCTTTCGTCCAGTAAACCCTTACTTAAACGTGATTGGTGGAGTAAGATGTGACGTCATCAAACTACAGCCAATAGGAGAACATAGCAATCAGTCAGCACAACACCCCAACTTATGCTTTGCTGTTGGATATTTATTCTCGTTTCACTATTTAAACTCTGGGAGATATGATGTTAAATAAAAATACACACTGCCCCATAGCATTTTCAGTATTATCGCAACCTGAACAATGAAAAGGAGAATAAATATCCAACAGCAAAACATAAGTTGGGGTGTTGTGCTGACTGATTCCTCTGTTTTCCTTTTTTCTGTAATTTGATGACATTACATCTTATTTCACCAATCACAGTTAAGTAAGATATTACTGAAAGAATGCACATTACACACCAGTATCCATTTTTGGGGGCGCCGCCCCTAGGAGGACCCACAGAGCCACAGGCGCTGGCAGGGTCCCTGGGAGCAGTGGCGCCTCCTAGTGGCAGTGGGTGTCTTTCCAGGGGCGGCAGCGTCGCTGCCAGGGGCCACGGCGCTCCCAGAGGCCCTTCCACATGCAGCATCGCCCCAAGAACTTCATAGTTTTGTCGTACATTTTGCATTCCTCCAGTAATCCCTTACTTAACTGTGATTAAGTATGTTGATATTACCTCGTTTACCGGCTTTTAAAACTCTGGGAGATATGGATTTAAATAAAATACACACTGCCCATAGTGCATTTTCAGTATTATCGCAACCTGAACAATGAAAAGGAGAATAAATATCCAACAGCAAAGCATAAGTTGGGGTGTTGTGCTGACTGGTTGCTCTGTTTTCCTATTGGCTGTAATTTGATGACGTTACCTCTTATTCCACCAATCACAGTTAAGTAAGAGATTACTGAAAGAATGCAATATTTACGACACCCGTATCCATTTTTTTGGGGCGCCGCCTCCCCTAGGAGGACCTATTGTGAGCCACAGGCCTTGGCAGGGTCCCTGGGAGCAGTGGCGCCCTCCTAGTGGCAGTGGGTGTCTTTCCAGGGGCGGCAGGGTCTCTGCCAGGGGCGACGGCGCCCCCAGGGGCCCTTCCACATGCAGCTTTACCCCAAGAACTTCATATTTTTGTCGTACATTTTGCATTCGTCCAGTAATCCCTTACTTATACGTGATTGGTGGAGTAAGATGTGACGTCATAAAATTACAGCCAATAGGGGAACAGAGCAATCAGTCAGCACAACACCCCAACTTATGCTTTGCTGTTGGATATTTATTCTCGTTTCACTATTTTAAAATCTGGGAGATATGATGTTAAATAAAATACACACTGCCCATAGCATTTTCAGTATTATCGCAACTTGAACAATGAAATGGAGAATAAATATCCAACAGCAAAGCATAAGTTGGGGTGTTGTGCTGACTGGTTGCTCTGTTTTCCTATTGGCTGTAATTTGATGACGTTACCTCTTATTCCGCCAATCACAGTTAAGTAAGAGATTACTGAAAGAATGCAATATTTACGACACCAGTATCCATTTTTTTGGGGCGCCGCCTCCCCTAGGAGGACCTATTGTGAGCCACAGGCGTTGGCAGGGTCCCTGGGAGCAGTGGCGCCCTCCTAGTGGCAGTGGGTGTCTTTCCAGGGGTGGCAGGATCTCTGCCAGGGGCGACGGCGCCCCCAGGGGCCCTTCCACATGCAGCTTTACCCCAAGAACTTCATATTTTTGTCGTACATTTTGCATTCGTCCAGTAATCCCTTACTTAAACGTGATTGGTGGAGTAAGATATGACGTCATAAAATTACAGCCAATAGGAGAACAGAGCAATCAGTCAGCACAACACCCCAACTTATGCTTTGCTGTTGGATATTTATTCTCGTTTCACTATTTTAAACTCTGGGAGATATGATGTAAAATAAAATACACACTGCCCATAGCATTTTCAGTATTATCGCAACCTGAACAATGAAAAGGAGAATAAATATCCAACAGCAAAGCATAAGTTGGGGTGTTGGGCTGACTGGTTGCTCTGTTTTCCTATTGGCTGTAATTTGATGACTTTACCTCTTATTCCACCAATCACAGTTAAGTAAGAGATTACTGAAAGAATGCAATATTTACGACACCAGTATCCATTTTTTGGGGGCGCCGCCTCCCCTAGGAGGACCTATTGTGAGCCACAGGCGTTGGCAGGGTCCCTGGGAGCAGTGGCCCCCTCCTAGTGGCAGTGGGTGTCTTTCCAGGGGCGGCAGGATCTCTGCCAGGGGCGACGGCGCCCCCAGGGGCCCTTCCACATGCAGCTTTACCCCAAGAACTTCATATTTTTGTCGTACATTTTGCATTCGTCTAGTAACCTTATTTAAACGTGATTGGTGATGACGTCATAAATACAGCCATTAGAATAATATCTTATGTTATTGTTGGATATTTATTCTCGTTTCACTATTTTAAAATCTGGAGATATGATGTTAAATAAAATACACACTGCCCATAGCATTTTCAGTATTATCGCAACTTGAACAATGAAATGGAGAATAAATATCCAACAGCAAAGCATAAGTTGGGGTGTTGTGCTGACTGGTTGCTCTGTTTTCCTATTGGCTGTAATTTGATGACGTTACCTCTAATTCCACCAATCACAGTTAAGTAAGAGTTTACTGAAAGAATGCAATATGTACGACACCAGTATCCATTTTTTTGGGGCGCCGCCTCCCTTAGGAGGACCTATTGTGAGACACAGGCCTTGGCAGGGTCCCTGGGAGCAGTGGCGCCCCCCTAGTGGCAGTGGGTGTCTTTCCAGGGGCGGCAGGGTCTCTGCCAGGGGCGACGGCGCCCCCAGGGGCCCTTCCACATGCAGCTTTACCCTAAGAACTTCATATTTTTGTCGTACATTTTGCATTCGTCCAGTAATCCCTTACTTAAACGTGATTGGTGGAGTAAGATGTGACGTCATAAAATTACAGCCAATAGGAGAACAGAGCAATCAGTCAGCACAACACCCCAACTTATGCTTTGCTGCTGGATATTTATTCTCGTTTCACTATTTTAAACTCTGGGAGATATGATGTTAAATAAAATACACACTGCCCATAGCATTTTCAGTATTATCGCAACTTGAGCAATGAAATGGAGAATAAATATCCAACAGCAAAGCATAAGTTGGGGTGTTGTGCTGACTGGTTGCTCTGTTTTCCTATTGGCTTTAATTTGATGACGTTACCTCTTATTCCACTAATCACAGTTAAGTAAGAGATTACTGAAAGAATGCAATATGTACGACACCATTATCCATTTTTTGGGGGCGCCGCCTCCCCTAGGAGGACCTATTGTGAGCCACAGGCCTTGGCAGGGTCCCTGGGAGCAGTGGCGCCCTCCTAGTGGCAGTGGGTGTCTTTCCAGGGGCGGCAGGATCTCTGCCAGGGGCGACTGGCGCCCCCAGGGGCCCTTCCACATGCAGCTTTACCCCAAGAACTTCATATTTTTGTCGTACATTTTGCATTCGTCCAGTAATCCCTTACTTAAACGTGATTGGTGGAGTAAGATGTGACGTCATAAAATTACAGCCAATAGGAGAACAGAGCAATCAGTCAGCACAACACTCCAACTTATGCTTTGCTGTTGGATATTTATTCTCGTTTCACTATTTTAAACTCTGGGAGATATGATGTTAAATAAAATTCACACTGCCCATAGCATTTTCAGTATTATCGCAACTTGAACAATGAAATGGAGAATAAATATCCAACAACAAAGCATAAGTTGGGGTGTTGTGCTGACTGGTTGCTCTGTTTTCCTATTGGCTGAACAGTTATTCCACTATTAATCACCGGATAAAAACAAAGTTACTGAAAGAACTCTGTATGTCTACATTTACCATTATCCATTTTTTGGGGCGCCGCCTCCCTAGGAGGGACCTGTTAGCCCGAGCCACGGGCCTTGGCTTGGGGTCCCTGGGAGCAGTGGCGCCCTCCCTGAAGTGGCAGTGGGTGTCTTTCCAGGGGCAGCAGGGGTCTCTCTCTGCCAGGGGCGACAGCGGCGCCTGGGGCCTTCCACACCACAGCTTTACCCCAGAACTTCATATTTTTGGCCATTTTGCGTGGGTAGTAATCCCTTACTTAAACGTGATTGGTGGAGTAGATGTGACATCATAGAGTACAATAATAGGAGAACAGAGCAATCAGTCCAGCACAACACCCCAACTTATGCTTTGCTGTTGGATATTTATTCTCGTTTCACTATTTTAAACTCTGGGAGATATGATGTTAAATAAAATACACACTGCCCATAGCATTTTCAGTATTATCGCAACTTGAACAATGAAATGGAGAATAAATATCCAACAGCAAAGCATAAGTTGGGGTGTTGTGCTGACTGGTTGCTCTGTTTTCCTATTGGCTTTAATTTGATGACGTTACCTCTTATTCCACTAATCACAGTTAAGTAAGAGATTACTGAAAGAATGCAATATGTACGACACCATTATCCATTTTTTGGGGGCGCCGCCTCCCCTAGGAGGACCTATTGCGAGCCACAGGCCTTGGCAGGGTCCCTGGGAGCAGTGGCGCCCTCCTAGTGGCAGTGGGTGTCTTTCCAGGGGCGGCAGGGTCTCTGCCAGGGGCGACGGCGCTCCCAGGGGCCCTTCCACATGCAGCTTTACCCCAAGAACTTCATATTTTTGTCGTACATTTTGCATTCGTCCAGTAATCCCTTACTTAAACGTGATTGGTGGAGTAAGATGTGACGTCATAAAATTACAGCCAATAGCAGAACAGAGCAATCAGTCAGCACAACACCCGAACTTATGCTTTGCTGTTGGATATTTATTCTCGTTTCACTATTTTAAACTTTGGGAGATATGATGTTAAATAAAATACACACTGCCCATAGCATTTTCAGTATTATCGCAACCTGAACAATGAAAAGGAGAATAAATATCCAACAGCAAAGCATAAGTTGGGGTGTTGTGCTGACTGGTTGCTCTGTTTTCCTATTGGCTGTAATTTGATGACGTTACCTCTTATTCCACCAATCACAGTTAAATTAGAGATTACTGAAAGAATGCAATATTTACGACACCAGTATCCATTTTTTTGGGGCGCCGCCTCCCCTAGGAGGACCTATTGTGAGCCACAGGCGTTGGCAGGGTCCCTGGGAGCAGTGGCGCCCTCCTAGTGGCAGTGGGTGTCTTTCCAGGGGCGGCAGGATCTCTGCCAGGGGCGACGGCGCCCCCAGGGGCCCTTCCACATGCAGCTTTACCCCAAGAACTTCATATTTTTTTCGTACATTTTGCATTCGTCCAGTAATCCCTTACTTAAACGTGATTGGTGGAGTAAGATGTGACGTCATAAAATTACAGCCAATAGGAGAACAGAGCAATCAGTCAGCACAACACCCCAACTTATGCTTTGCTGTTGGATATTTATTCTTGTTTCACTATTTTAAAATAAGAATATGATGTTAAATAAAATACACACTGCCCATAGCATTTTCAGTATTATCGCAACGAACAATGAAATGGAGAATACCAATATCCAACAGCATAAGTTGAAGTTATTTATTAACTGGTGATGACGTTACTCTTATTCACTAATCACAGTTAAATAGTACTGAAGAGCTCTGTGTATCTGTTTTACCATTATCCATTTTTGAGGCGCTGCCTCCCCTGGGGGGACCTATTGCTGAGCCACAGGCGCGGCAGGGGTCCCTGGGGCAGTGGCGCCCTCCTGTGGTGGCAGTGGGTGTCTTTCCAGGGGCAGCAGGGTCTCTGCCAGGGGCTACGGCGCCCCCAGGGGCCCTTCCACATGCAGCATCGCCCCAAGAACTTCATTGTTTTGTCATACATTTTGCATTCGTCCAGAAATCCCTTACTTAACTGTGATTGGTGGAGCAAGATGTAACGTCATCAAATTACAGCCAATAGGAGAACAGAGCAATCAGTCAGCACAACACCCCAACTTATGCTTTGCTGTTGGATATTTATTCTCCTTTCACTTTTTAAACTCTGGGAGATATGACGTTAAATAAAATACACACTGCCATAGCATTTTCAGTATTATCGCAACCTTGAACAATGAAATGGAAATAAATATCAACAGCAAAGCATAAGTTGAGAATGACTATCCCTTTCCCTATAACTTTAATTTGATAACGTACCTCTTATTCCACTAATCACAGTTAAATGAGATTACTGAAAGAATGTATGTATCTGTTTTACCATTATCCATTTTTTTGAGCCGCCTCCCTAGGAGGACCTATTGTGAACCCAGGCCTTGGCAGGTCCCTGGGGCAGTGGCGCCCTCCTAGTGGCAGTGGGTGTCTTTCCAGGGGCGGCAGGGTCTCTGCCAGGGGCGACAGCGCCCCCAGGGGCCCTGCCACATGCAGCTTTACCCCAAGAACTTCATATTTTTGTCGTACATTTTGCATTCGTCCAGTAATCCCTTACTTATACGTGATTGGTGGAGTAAGATGTGACGTCATAAAATTACAGCCAATAGGAGAACAGAGCAATCAGTCAGCACAACACCCCAACTTATGCTTTGCTGTTGGATATTTATTCTCGTTTCACTATTTTAAAATCTGGGAGATATGATGTTAAATAAAATACACACTGCCCATAGCATTTTCAGTATTATCGCAACTTGAACAATGAAATGGCGAATAAATATCCAACAGCAAAGCATAAGTTGGGGTGTTGTGCTGACTGGTTGCTCTGTTTTCCTATTGGCTGTAATTTGATGACGTTACCTCTAATTCCATCAATCACAGTTAAGTAAGAGTTTACTGAAAGAATGCAATATGTACGACACCAGTATCCATTTTTTTGGGGCGCCGCCTCCCCTAGGAGGACCTATTGTGAGACACAGGCCTTGGCAGGGTCCCTGGGAGCAGTGGCGCCCCCCTAGTGGCAGTGGGTGTCTTTCCAGGGGCGGCAGGGTCTCTGCCAGGGGCGACGGCGCCCCCAGGGGCCCTTCCACATGCAGCTTTACCCCAAGAACTTCATATTTTTGTCGTACATTTTGCATTCGTCCAGTAATCCCTTACATAAACGTGATTAGTGGAGTAAGATGTGACGTCATAAAATTACAGCCAATAGGAGAACAGAGCAATCAGTCTGCACAACACCCCAACTTATGCTTTGCTGTTGGATATTTATTCTCGTTTCACTATTTTAAACTCTGGGAGATATGATGTTAAATAAAATACACACTGCCCATACCATTTTCAGTATTATCGCAACCTGAACAATGAAATGGAGACTAAATATCCAACAGCAAAGCATAAGTTGGGGTGTTGTGCTGACTGGTTGCTCTGTTTTCCTATTGGCTGTAATTTGATGATGTTACCTCTTATTCCACCAATCACAGTTAAGTAAGAGATTACTGAAAGAATGCAATATTTACGACACCAGTATCCATTTTTTTGGGGCGCCGCCTCCCCTAGGAGGACCTATTGTGAGCCACAGGCCTTGGCAGGGTCCCTGGGAGCAGTGGCGCCCTCCTAGTGGCAGTGGGTGTCTTACCAGGGGCGGCAGGGTCTCTGCCAGGGGCGACGGCGCCCCCAGGGGCCCTTCCACATGCAGCTTTACCCCAAGAACTTCATATTTTTGTCGTACATTTTGCATTCGTCCAGTAATCCCTTACTTAAACGTGATTGGTGGAGTAAGATGTGACGTCATAAAATTACAGCCAATAGGAGAACAGCGCAATCAGTCAGCACAACACCCCAACTTATGCTTTGCTGTTGGATATTTATTCTCGTTTCACTATTTTAAACTCTGGGAGATATGATGTTAAATATAATAGACACTGCCCATAGCATTTTCAGTATTATCGCAACCTGAACAATGAAAAGGAGAATAAATATCCAACAGCAAAGCATAAGTTGGGGTGTTGTGCTGACTGGTTGCTCTGTTTTCCTATTGGCTGTAATTTGATGACGTTACCTCTTATTCCACCAATCACAGTTAAGTAAGAGATTACTGAAAGACTGCAATATTTACGACACCAGTATCCATTTTTTTGGGGCGCCCGCCCCCTAGGAGGACCTATTGTGAGCCACAGGCGTTGGCAGGGTCCCTGGAGCAGTGGCGCCTCCTAGTGGTGTGGGGTGCCTTCCAGGGCGGCAGGATTCTGCCAGGGGCGACGGCATTCCCCAGGGCCCTTCCACATGCAGCTTTACCCCAAGAACTTTCATATTTTTGTCAGACATTTTAGAGGCCTGTCCAGTAACTTTATTTTAAACGTGTGATTGGTGGAGATGACGCCATAAATTACAGCTAATAGGAGAATAGAGCAATGTCAGCATTAATATTCTGTCTTGTGCTTAAGCTGTTGACATTTATTCTCGTTTCACTATTTTAAACTCTGGGAGATATGATGTTAAATAAAATACACACTGCCCATAGCATTTTCAGTATTATCGCAACCTGAACAATGAAAAGGAGAATAAATATCCAACAGCATAGCATAAGTTGGGGTGTTGTGCTGACTGGTTGCTCTTTTTTCCTATTGGCTGTAATTTGATGACGTTACCTCTTATTCCACCAATCACAGTTAAGTAAGAGATTACTGAAAGAATGCAATATTTGCGACACCAGTATCCATTTTTTTGGGGCGCTGCCTCCCCTAGGAGGACCTATTGTGAGCCACAGGCGTTGGCAGGGTCCCTGGGAGCAGTGGCGCCCTCCTAGTGGCAGTGGGTCTCTGCCAGGGGCGACGGCGCCCCCAGGGGCCCTTCCACATGCAGCTTTACCCCAAGAACTTCATATTTTTGTCGTACATTTTGCATTCGTCCAGTAATCCCTTACTTAAACGTGATTGGTGGAGTAAGATGTGACGTCATAAAATTACAACCAATAGGAGAACAGAGCAATCAGTCAGCACAACACCCCAACTTATGCTTTGCTGTTGGATATTTATTCTCGTTTCACTATTTTAAACTCTGGGAGATATGATGTTAAATAAAATACACACTGCCCATAGCATTTTCAGTATTATCGCAACCTGAACAATGAAAAGGAGAATAAATATCCAACAGCAAAGCATATGTTGGGGTGTTGTGCTGACTGGTTGCTCTGTTTTCCTATTGGCTGTAATTTGATGACATTACCTCTTATTCCACCAATCACAGTTAAGTAAGAGATTACTGGAAGAAACCAATATTTACGACACCAGTATCCATTTTTTGGGGCGCCGCCTCCCCTAGGAGGACCTATTGTGAGCCACAGGCGTTGGCAGGGTCCCTGGGAGCAGTGGCGCCCTCCTAGTGGCAGTGGGTGTCTCTCCAGGGGCGGCAGGATCTCTGCCAGGGGCGACGGCGCCCCCAGGGACCTTCCACATGCAGCTTTACCCCAAGAACTTCATATTTTTGTCGTACATTTTGCATTCGTCCAGTAATCCCTTACTTAAACGTGATTGGTGGAGTAAGATGTGACGTCATAAAATTACAGCCAATAGGAGAACAGAGCAATCAGTCAGCACAACACCCCAACTTATGCTTTGCTGTTGGATATTTATTCTCGTTTCACTATTTTAAACTCTGGGAGATATGATGTTAAATAAAATACACATTGCCCATAGCATTTTCAGTATTATCGCAACCTGAACAATGAAAAGGAGAATAAATATCCAACAGCAAAGCATAAGTTGGGGTGTTGTGCTGACTGGTTGCTCTGTTTTCCTATTGGCTGTTATTTGATGACGTTACCTCTTATTCCACCAATCACAGTTAAGTAAGAGATTACTGAAAGAATGCAATATTTACGACACCAGTATCCATTTTTTGGGGGCGCCGCCTCCCCTAGGAGGACCTATTGTGAGCCACAGGCCTTGGCAGGGTCCCTGGGAGCAGTGGCGCCCTCCTAGTGGCAGTGGGTGTCTTTCCAGGGGCGGCAGGGTCTCTGCCAGGGGCGACGGCGCCCCCAGGGGCCCTTCCACATGCAGCTTTACCCCAAGAGCTTCATATTTTTGTCGTACATTTTGCATTCGTCCAGTAATCCCTTACTTAAACGTGATTGGTGGAGTAAGATGTGACGTCATAAAATTACAGCCAATAGGAGAACAGAGCAATCAGTCAGCACAACACCCCAACTTATGCTTTGCTGTTGGATATTTATTCTCGTTTCACTATTTTAAACTCTGGGAGATATGATGTTAAACAAAATACACACTGCCCATAGCATTTTCAGTATTATGCTTAGCCTGAACAATGAAAGGAGAATAAATATCCAACAGCAAAGCGCCAAGTTGAAGTGTTAACAATTACTCTGTTTTCTATTAGCTATAATTGATGACGTTACCTCTTATTCTATCCTGAGAATAAAATAGAGATTACACTGAAAATCACAATATTCTATCATTTTTGGGGCACTTGCATACTCCCTAGGGGGACCTAGTGTGAGCCACAGGCCTTGGCAGGGTCCCTGGGAGCAGTGGCGCCCTCCTAGTGGCAGTGGGTGTCTTTCCAGGGGCGGCAGGGTCTCTGCCAGGGGCGACGGCGCCCCCAGGGGCCCTTCCACATGCAGCTTTACCCCAAGAACTTCATATTTTTGTCGTACATTTTGCATTCGTTCAGTAATCCCTTACTTAAACGTGATTGGTGGAGTAAGATGTGACGTCATAAAATTACAGCCAATAAGAGAACAGAGCAATCAGTCAGCACAACACCCCAACTTATGCTTTGCTGTTGGATATTTATTCTCGTTTCACTATTTTAAACTCTAGGAGATATGATGTTAAATAAAATACACACTGCCCATAGCATTTTCAGTATTATCGCAACCTGAACAATGAAAAGGAGAATAAATATCCAACAGCAAAGCATAAGTTGGGGTGTTGTGCTGACTGGTTGCTCTGTTTTCCTATTGGCTGTAATTTGATGACGTTACCTCTTATTCCACCAATCACAGTTAAGTAAGA
>NW_024747061.1:0-8704 GCF_018991925.1 Homarus americanus
CCTTCAGTGCCATGACCCGGGGGGTGAGGGAGGGGCACTCGTTTAGCTCTATGACCAGGGGTGTGACGGCCGGGCACCGCTTCAGTGCCATGACCCGGGGTGTGAAGGCCGGGCACCCCTTCAGTGACAAGACCCAGTGCGTCAGGGCCATGAGCCGGGGTGTGAGTGCCAGGCACCCCTTCAGCACCATTACCCACAGTGTTATGGCCGGGCTCGATTTCAGTGCGAAGAATCGGGGTGTGAGGGTCGGGCACCCCATCAGCACCATGACCCGGGGTGTGATTGCCAGGAACCGCTTCAACCCTATGACCCGGGGTGTGAGGGCCGTGCACCCCTCAGGCACCATGACCCGAGGTGTGAGGGCCGGGCACCCCTTTAGTGCCATGAATCGGGGTGTGAAAGCCGGGAACCCCTTCAGCACCATGACCCGAGGTGTGAGGGCCAGGCACCCCTTCAGTGCCATGACCCGGGGTGTGAGTGCCAGGCACCCATACAGAGCTTTGAAAAAGGGTGTGTGGTCAGGGCACCCCTTCACTTGACCCGGGGTGTCAGGGCCGGGCACCCCTCCAGCACCATGACCCGGGGTGTGGGGGCCGGGAACCCCTTCAGTGCCATGACCCGGGGTGTGAGGGCCGGGCACCCCTTCAATGACATGACCCGGGGTTTGAGGGCCGGACACCCTTTCAGTGACATGACCGGGGGTGTGAGGTTCGGGCACACCTCCAGCACCATGACCCGGGGTGTGAGGTTCGGGCACACCTTCAGTGCCATGACCCGGGGTGTGAGGGCCGGGCACCCCTTCAGCACCATGATCCAGGGTGTTAGGGCCGGGCTCGATTTCAGTGCCAATAACCGGAGTGTGAGTGCCGGGCACCCCAACAGCACCATAACCTGGGGTGTGAGGTTCGGGCACACCTCCAGCACCATGATCCGGGGTGTGAAGTTCGGGCACACCTTCAATGACATGACCCGGGGTGTGAGGGCCAGGCACCCCTTTAGAGACATGACCCGGGGTGTGAGGCCCGGCACCCCTCAGACACCATGACCCTGAGTTTGAGGGTCGGGGACCTTTTCAGTGCCATGAATCCGGGTGTGAAAGCCTAGCATCCCTTCAGTACCATGACCCGGGGTGTGAGGGCCAGGCACCTGGGGTGCCATGACCGGGGGGTGTGAGGGACAGGCTCCAGCGCACCACTTGGCCAGGGTGTGAGGGCCGGGAACCGTTTTCAACCCATGACCCGTGGGTGTGAGGGGCTGGGCTTATAGGTCCATGACCTGGGGTGTGAGGCCGTGCACCCCTTCAGTCTTATGACCCAGGGGTGTGAGGGCCAGGCACCCCTTCAGTGTGTCAGGGCAGGGTGTGAGGGGCAGCACCCTTTCAGTGCCATGAAACGGGGTGTGAGGTCCGGGCACCCCTACAGTGCTGCGAACTGGGGTGTGAGGGCCGGGCACCCCTTCACATGACCCGGGGTGTGAGGGTCCGGCACCATTTCAGTGAAATGAATCGGGGTGTGAGGGCCGGGCACCCCTTCAGCACCATTACCCAGAGTGTTATGGCCGGGCTCGATTTCAGTGCCAAGAATCGGGGTGTGAGGGCCGGGCACCCCATCAGCACCATGACCCGGGGTGGGATGGCCGGGTACCCCTTCAGTGCCATGAATCGGGGTGTGAAAGCCGGGAACCCCTTCAGCACCATGACCCGGGGTGTGAGGGCCAGACACCCCTTCAGTGCCATGACCCGGGGTGTGAGTGCCAGGCACCCATACAGTGCTTTGAAAAAGGGTGTGTGGTCCGGGCACCCCTTCACTTGACCCGGGGTGTCAGGGCCGGGCACCCCTCCAGCACCATGACCCTGGGTGTGAGCGCCGGGCACCCCATAAGTGACATGAGCCGGGGTGTGGGGGCAGTGCACCCCTACAGTATTATGAACCGGGGTGTGAGGGCCAGGCACCTCTTCACAGGCCAGGGGTGTAAGACCCAGGCACCCCGTGCTTTCCTTGACCCAGGGGTGTGAGGGCAGGGGCTGTTACCATGACCCGGGGTGTGATGTGAGCACCCCGCCAGTGAAATCACCGGGGGGTGTGAGCTGAGCACCCCGCCATTGACATAACCCAGGACAAGTGTGGGCATCCTTTCATGGGCATGACCCGGGGCCTTGAGGGCTGATGCACCCTCCAGCACCATGACCGGGATGAGGGCCGAGCACCCTTTCAGTATTAACATGACCCGGGGTGTGAGGGCCGGGCACCCCTCCAGCACCATGACCCGGGGTGTGAGCGCCGGGCACCCCATAAGTGACATGAGCCGGGGTGTGGGTGCAGGGCACCCCTACAGTGTTATGAACCGGTTTGTGAGGGCCGGGCACCTCTTCACATGACCCGGGGTGTAAGGGCCAGGCACCCCATTAGCACCATGACCCGGGGTGTGAGGGCGGGGCACCCCTTCAGTACCATGACCCGGGGTGTAAGGGCCAGGCACCCCTTCAGTGAAATCACCGGGGGTGTGAGAGCTGGGCACCGCTTCATTGACATAACCCGGGATGAGGGCCGGGAAACCCTTCAGTGTCATGACCCGGGGTGTGAGGGCCGGGCACCCCTCCAGCACCATGACCCGGGGTGTGAGGGCCGGGAACCACTTCAGTGCCATGACCCGGGGTGTGAGGGCCGGGCACCCCTTCAATGACATGACCCGGGGTTTGAGGGCCGGTCACCCTTTCAGTGACATGACCCGGGGTGTGACGTTCGGTCACACCTCCAGCACCATGACCCGGGGTGTGAGGTTCGGGCACACCTTCAGTGCCATGACCCGGGGTGTGAGGGCCGGGCACCCCTTCAGCACCATGATCTAGGGTGTTAGGGCCGGGCTCGATTTCAGTGCCAAGAACAGGGGTGTGAGGGCCGGGCACCCCATCAGCACCATAACCCGGGGTGTGAGGTTCGGGCACACCTTCAATGACATGACCCGGGGTGTGAGGTTCGGGCACACCTCCAGCACCATGACCCGGGGTGTGAGGTTCGGGCACACCTTCAATGACATGACCCGGGGTGTGAGGGCCGGGCACCCCTTTAGTGACATGACCCGGGGTGTGAGGGTCGGGCACCCCTCAGACACCATGACCCGGGTTTTGAGGGTCGGGGACCTTTTCAGTGCCATGAATCGGGGTGTGAAAGCCGAGCATCCCTTCAGCACCATGACCCGGGGTGTGAGGGCCAGGCACCCTGCAGTGCCATGACCTGGGTGCGAGGACGGGCACCCCTCCGCAACATGACCCGGGGTGTGAGGGCCAGGAACCATTCAACCCCATGACCCCATGAGTGAGGATGGGCACCCTTTGGGTCCATGACCCCACCAGGGTGTGGGCCGTGCCTTAAATGCCATGACCCCAGGGTGTGAGGGCCAGGCACCCCTCCAGTGTGTGGAATCAGGGGTGTGAGGCCAGCACCTTCCAGTGCCATAAGCAGGGTGTAAGTGCAGGCACTACAGTGCTGAACACTAGGGGTGTGAGGGCGGGCACCTTACATGACTTGGGGTGTGGTCAGCACCACTTCAGTGAAATGAATCGGGGTGTGAGGGCAGGGCACCCCTTCAGCACCATGACCCAGAGTGTTAGGGCCGGGCTCGATTTCAGTGCCAACTATCGGGGTGTGAGGGCCGGGCACCCCATCAGCACCATGACCCGGGGTGTGATGGCCGGGAACCACTTCAACCCCATGACCCGGGGTGTGAGGGCTGGGCACCCCTCAGGCACCATGACCCGGGGTGTGAGGGCCGGGCACCCCTTCAGTGCCATGAATCGGGGTGTGAAAGCCGGGCACTCCTTCAGCACCATGACCCGGAGTGTGAGGTCCAGGCACCCCTTCAGTGCCATGACCCGGGGTGTGAGTGCCAGGCACCCATACAGTGCTTTGAAAAAGGGTGTGTGGTCCGGGCAACCCTTCACTTGACCCGGGGTGTCAGGGCCGGGCACCCCTCCAGCACCATGACCCGGGGTGTGAGCGCCGGGCACCCCATAAGTGACATGAGCCGGGGTGTGGGGGCAGGGCACCCCTACAGTGTTATGAACCGGGGTGTGAGGGCCGGGGTCCTCTTCACATGACCCGGGGTGTAAGGGCCAGGCACCCCATTAGCACCATGACCCGGGGTGTGAGGGCGGGGCACCCCTTCAGTACCATGACCCGGGGTGTGAGTGCCAGGCACCCCTTCAGTGAAATCACCGGTGGTGTGAGAGCTGGGCACCCCTTCATTGACATAACCCGGGATGAGGGTCGGGCACCCTTTCAGTGACATGACCCTGGGTGTGAGGGCCGGGCACCCCTCCAGCACCATGACCCGGGATGAGGGCCGGGCACCCTTTCAGTAACATGACCCGGGGTGTGAGGGCCGGGCACCCCTCCAGCACCATGACCCGGGGTGTGAGGGCCGGGAACCCCTTCAGTGTCATGACCCGGGGTGTGAGGGCCAGTCTCCTCCTTTGCTTGGGAGTGTGAGACCAGGGAACCACTTCAGTGCAGCCAGGGTGTGAGGGGCCGAGCACTGTGTGACCCGGGGTTTGAAGGCCGGACACCCTTTCAGTGACATGACCCGGGGTGTGAGGTTCGGGCACACCTCCAGCACCATGACCCGGGGTGTGAAATTCGGGCACACCTTCAGTGCCATGACCCGGGGTGTGAGGGCCGGGCACCCCTTCAGCACCATGATCCAGGGTGTTAGGGCCGGGCTCGATTTCAGTGCCAAGAACCGGGGTGTGAGGGCCGGCCACCCCATCAGCACCATAACCCGGGGTGTGAGGGCCAGGCACCCCTGCAGTGCAATGACCCTGGGTGTGAGGGACGGGCACCCCTCCACCACCATGACCCGGGGTGTGAGGGCCGGGAACCACTTCAGTGCCATGACCCGGGGTGTGAGGGCCGGGCCGGGCACCCCTTCAATGACATGACCCGGGGTGTGAGGGCCGGGCACCCCTTTAGTGACATGACCCGGGGTGTGAGGGCCGGGCACCCCTCAGACACCATGACCCGGGGTTTGAGGTTTCTGGGCACCTTCAACACCATGATCCAGGGTGTTGGGGCCTGGCTCGATTTCAGTGCCAAGAACCGGGGGTGTGGCCAGAGCACCCCATCAGCACCATAACCCAGAGAATTAAGGTTCAGGCACACCTTCAACCAAGCATGACCCAGGGGTGTGAGGTTCAGGCACACCTCCTTCCGCGGCCAGAGGTGTGAGTTCGGAGCACCTTCAATGACCCAGGGTGTGAGGGCCGGGCACCCCTTAAGTGCCATGAAACGGGGTGTGAGTGCCGGGCACCTCCAGGCACCATGACCCAGGGTTTGAGGTCGAGGGACCTTTCAGTGCCATGAATCAGGGTGTGTTAAGCTCAGGCATCCTTCTTTTCATGTGGCCAGGTGTGAGGCCCAGGCACCTGCAGTGCACTGACCCTGGGTGTGAGGGGCCAGGCACCCTCCACCACCATGACCGGGGTGTGAGGGCCGGGGCATTTCAACCCTGACCCCATGGGTGAGGCTGGGCACCTTTAGGTCATGACCCACCAGGGTGTGAGCCGTGCACCTTCAGTGCCATGAACCGGGGTGTGAGGGCCGGGCACCCCTTCAGTGTCATGAATCGGGGTGTGAGGGCCCGGCACCCTTTCAGTGCCATTAAACGGGGTGTGAGGTCCGGGCACCCCTACAGTGCTGCGAACTGGGGTGTGAGGGCCGGGCACCCCTTCACATGACCCGGGGTGTGAGGGTCCGGCACCACTTCAGTGAAATGAATCGGGGTGTGAGTGCCGGGCACCCCTTCAGCACCATTACCCAGAGTGTTAGGGCCGGGCTCGATTTCAGTGCCAAGAATCGGGGTGTGAGGGCCGGGAACCCCATCAGCACCATGACCCTGGGTGTGATGGCAGGGAACCACTTCAACCCCATGACCCGGGGTGTGAGGGCCGGGCACCCCTCAGGCACCATGACCCGAGGTGTAAGGGCCGGGAACCGCTTCAACCCCATGATCCATGGTGTGAGGGCCGGGCACCCCTTTAGGTCCATGACCCGGGGTGTAAGGGCCGTACACCCTTTAAGTGCCATGACCCGGGGTGTGAGGGCCGGGGACCCTTTCAGTGCCATGAATCGGGGTGTGAAAGCCCGGCACCCCTTCAGCACTATGACCCGGAGTGTGAGGGCCAGGCACCCCTTCAGTGCCGTGACCCGGGGTGTGAGGGCCGGGCACCCCTTCAGTGACATGACCCGGGTGTGAGGGCCGGGCACCCTTTCAGCACCATGACCTGGGGTGTGAGGGCCAGGCATCCTTTGGGTCCATGACCCAGGGTGTGAGGCCGTGCACCCTTTGTCTCATGACCCGGGGGTGTGAGGGCCGGGCACCCCTTCAGTGCCATGAATAGGGGTGTGAGGGCCGGGCACCCCTTCAGTGACATGACCCGGGGCGTCAGGGCCGGGCAACCCTTTAGGTCCATGACCCGGGGTGTGAGGACCATGCACCCCTTTAGGTCCATGACCCGGGGTGTGAGGGCCGTGAACCCCTTCAGTGACATGACCCGGGTAGCGAGGGCCGGGCACCCCTTTAGTGACATGACCCAGGGTGTGAGGGCCGGGCACCCCTCCAGCACCATGACCCGGAGTGTGAGGGCCGGGCACCCCTTCAGTGTCATGAACCGGGGTGTGAGGGCCGGGCACCCTTTCAGTGACATGAACCGCGGTGTGAAGGCCGGGCTCCCCTACAGTGCTATGAACCGGGGTGTGAGGGCCGGTCACCCCTTCAGTGCCATGAATAGGGGTGTGAGGGCCGGGCACCCCTTCAGTGACATGACCCTGGGGGTCAGAGCCGGGCAACCCTTCAGTGCCATGAGCCGGGATGTGAGGGCCGGGCACCCCTTTAGTGCCATGAAACGGGGTGTGAGGGCCGGGCACCCCTACAGAGCTATGAACCAGAGTGTGAGGGCCGGGCACCCCTTCACATGACACGGGGTGTGAGGGCCGGGCACCTTTTCAGTGCCATGACCCGGGGTATGAGGGCTGGGCACGCCTTCAGAGCTATAACCCTGGGTGTGAGGGCCGGGCATTTTTTCAGTGATATGACCCTGGGTGTGAGGGACGGGCACCCCTTCAATGATATGACCCGGGGCGTGAGGGCCGGGCACTCGTTTAGCTCTATGACCACGGGTGTGAGGAACGGGCATACCTTCAGTGCCATGACCCGGGATGTGAGGGCCGGGCACTCGTTCAGTGCCATGACCCGGGGTGTGAGGGCCGAGTCCCTCCTTCAGTGCCATGACCCGGGGGTGAGGGCCGGGCACTCGTTTGGCTCCTATGACAGGGGGGGTATGAGGGCCAGGCATACCTTCAGTGCCATGGCCAGGGTGTGACAGGCGGGCACCACTTCCAGTGCCATGACCCCGTGGTGTGAGGGCCAGGCACCTCTTCACATGACCCGGGGTGTAAGGGCCGCAGTAGCACCATGACCCGGGGTTTGAGGGCCAGGCACCCCCTTCCTGACCCGGGGCATGGGGCCAGGCACCCCATTAGCACCATGACCCGGGTGTGAGGGCCAGGCACCCCTTCAGTGAAATCACCGGGGTGTGAGAGCTGAGCACCCCTTCATTGACATAACCCGGGATGAGGGCCGTGCACCCTTTAAGTGCCATGACCCGGGGTGTGAGGGCCGGGGACCCTTTCAGTGTCATGACCCGGGGTGTGAGGGCCGGGCACCCCTCCAGCACAATGAACCGGGGTGTGAGGGCCGGGAACCCCTTCAGTGTCATGACCCGGGGTGTGAGGGCCGGGCACCCCTCCAGCACCATGACCCGGGGTGTGAGGGCCGGGAACCCCTTCAGTGCCATGGCCCGGGGTGTGAGGGCCGGGCACCCCTTCAATGACATGACCCGGGGTTTGAGGGCCGGACACCCTTTCAGTGACATGACCCGGGGTGTGAGGTTCGGGCACACCTCCAGCACCATGACCCGGGGTGTGAGGTTCGGGCACACCTTCAGTGCCATGACCCGGGGTGTGAGGGCTGGGAACCCCTTCAGCACCATGATCCAGGGTGTTAGGGCCGGGCTCGATTTCAGTGCCAAGAACCGGGGTGTGAGGGCCGGGCACCCCATCAGCACCATAACCCGGGGTGTGAGGTTCGGGCACACCTTCAATGACATGACCCAGGGTGTGAGGTTCGGGCACACCTTCAATGACATGACCCGGGGTTTGAGGGTCGGGGACCTTTTCAGTGCCATGAATCGGGGTGTGAAAGCCGAGCATCCCTTCAGCACCATGACCCGGGGTGTGAGGGCCAGGCACCCCTGCAGTGACATGACCCTGGGTGTGAGGGACGGGCACCCCTCCACCACCATGACCCGGGGTGTGAGGGCCGGGGACCGTTTCAACCCCATGACCCGTGGTGTGAGGGCTGGGCACCCCTTTAGGTCCATGACCTGGGGTGTGAGGGCCGTGCACCCCTTCAGTGCCATGACCCGGGGTGTGAGGGACGGGCACCCTCTCAGTGTCATGAACCGGGGTGTGAGGGCCCGGCACCCTTTCAGTGCCATGAAACGGGGTGTGAGGTCCGGGCACCCCTACAGTGCTGCGAACTGGGGTGTGAGGGCCGGGCACCCCTTCACATGACCCAGGGTGTGAGGGTCCGGCACCACTTCAGTGAAATGAAACGGGGTGTGAGGGCCGGGCACCCCTTCAGCACCATT
>NW_024747062.1:0-20944 GCF_018991925.1 Homarus americanus
TGGGAGAGTTGATCCTGTAGGTGCAGAAGCAGGTGGTGGTGGTGGCCTGTGGGGGGAGTTGATCCTGTAGCTGCAGCATCAGCAACAGGTGATGGTGGTTGACTGTGGGGGAGTTGATCTTGAAGGTACAGCCGCAGCACCAGGTCGTGATGGACTGTGGGGGAGGTGATCTTGTATGTGCAGCAGCAGTAGGTGGTGGTAGTGGACTGTGGGTGACATGATCCTGTATTTGCAATGGCAGCAGGTGGTGATGGTGGACTGTGGGGGAGGTGATCTTGAAGGTACAGCCGCAGCACCAGGTCGTGATGGACTGCAGCAGTAGGTGGTGGTAGTGGACTGTGGGTGAATTGATCCTGTATTTGCAATGGCAGCAGGTGGTGATGGTGGACTGTGGGGGAGTTGATCCTGTAAGTGCTGCAGCAGCAACAACAACAAGAGCAGCAGCAGGTGGTGGTAGTGTACTGTGGGGGAGTTGATCCTGTACGTGCAGCAGCAGCAACAGTAGGTGGTGGTGGTGGACTGTGGTGGAGTTGATCCTGTAGGTGCAGCAGCTGCACCACCAGCAGCAACAACAACAACATAAGCAGCAGCAGCAGGTGGTGGTAGTGGATTGTGGGGCAGTTGATTCTGTAGGTGCAGCAGCAACAGCAGCAGGTGGTGGTGGAACGTGGGGGAGTTTATCCTGTAGGTGCAGCAGCAGCTGCAGTTGGTGGTGGTATACTGTGGGGGAGTTGATCCTGTAGGTGCAGCAGCACCAGGTGGTGATGGACTGTGGGGGAGGTGATCCTGTAGGTGCAGCAGCAACAGGTGGTGATGGTGGACTGTGGGGTAGTTGATCCTGTAGGTGCAGGAGCAACAGCAGGTGGTGGTGGACTGTGGGGGAGGTGATCTTGTAGGTGCAGCAGCAGGTGGTGGTGGACTGTGGGGTAGTTGATCCTGTAGGTGCAGCTCCAGAGTGGTGGTGGACTGTGGGGGAGTTGATGCCCTAGGTGCAGCAGCAACAGCAACAACAGTAGCAGGTGGTGGTAGTGGACTGTGGGGGAATTGGTCCTCTAGGTGCAGTGGCGTCAGGTGGTGATGGTGGACTGTGGGGGAGGTGATCCTGTAGGTGCAGCTGCAGAGTGGTGGTGGACTGTGGGGGAATTGATGTCCTAGGTGCAGCAGTAGGTGGTAGTGGACTGTGGGGGAGTTGATCCTATAGGTGCAGTGGCGGCAGGTGGTGATGGTGGACTGTGGGCGAGGTGATCCTGTAGGTGCAGCAGCAGCAGGTGGTGATGGTGGACTGTGGGGGAGTTGATCCTGTAAGTGTAGTGGCAGCAGGTGGTGATGGTGGACTGAGGGGGAGGTGATCCTGTAGGTGCAGTGGCAACACAGGTTGTGGTGATGGTGACTGTGGGAGGTGGATTTTGTAGGTGCAGGGTTGCAGGGGTGATGTGGTGGGAGTGGGGGAGCTTGATCCTGTAAGTGCAGAAGCAGCAGGTGGTGGTGGTGGGAGTGTGGGGGAGGTGATCCTGTAGGCAGTGGCAGCTGGTGGTGATGGTGGAGTGTCGGGGAGGTGATCCCAGGTGCAGCAACAGCAGCAGGGGGGTGGTGGTGGGCTGAGGGGTAGTTGATCCTGCAGGCAGCAGCAGCAGGTGGTGGAGTGGGGGAGTTGATCCTGTAGGTGCACAGCAGCAGGGGGGGTGATGGTGGAGTGTGGGGGAGTCGATCCTGTAAGTGCAGAAGCAGCAGGTGGTGGTGGTGGAGTGTGGGGGAGGTGATCCTGTAGGTGCAGTGGCAGCTGGTGGTGATGGTGGAGTGTCGGGGAGTTGATCCTGTAGGTGCAGCAACAGCAGCAGGGGGTGGTGGTGGGCTGTGGGGTAGTTGATCCTGTAGGTGCAGCAGGAGCAACAGCAGGTGGTGGCGGTGGTGGACTGTGGGGGAGTTGAAGCTGTAGGTGCAGCAGCAGCAGGTGGTGATGGTGGACTGTGGGGGAGGTGATCTTGTATGTGCAGCAGCAGTAGGTGGTGGTAGTGGACTGTGGGTGAGGTGATCTTGTTGGTGCAGTGGCAGCAGGTGGTGATGGTGGATTGTGGGGGAGTTGATCCTGTAGGTGCAGTAGCAGCCGCAGCAGCAACAACAGCAGGTGGTGGTAGTGGACTGTGGGGGAGTTGATCCTGTAGGTGCAGTGGCAGCAGGTGGTGATGGTGGACTATGGGGGAAGTGATCCTGTAGGTGCAGCAGCATCAGGTGCATGGTGGACTGCAGGGTGACGGTGGAGGCCACCGTGGGGGAGGATGTGGTACTGTAGTCGTAATTCATCGTACATCCTTCACGGGACAATTAACGTCGCACCTTAATAACACCTGAACCACCACCACCTACCTCCCCGGCCCGCCTCCACGGCCTCACTTGGGTTTTGGTTGTCCCAGCCATTGTTTAATTCGTGTCTTATTTATCTCAGGTATTGTTTCAGTCGTTTTTTTGGTTTGTCCCAGCCTTTGTTTGACGAGTTTCTTGTTTAACTCGTAATTTGTCTTTTGTCTTGTTTACTGTATTTCCATTTTCAGTTATTGCTTAATATCCTGCATAGTTCACATTTGATCTCCTGCTCTGTTTGATGCGCTTTTTGTTTACATCCTGTCTTGTATATGTGGTTTTATTTTCCTGTTAACGTGTGTCTTGTTTGCCTTACACCTTGTTTTATTATTACTATTTTTATCTAGTAATTTATTTTGTACTTTGTTTAACTTGTTTCTTGTGCTATGTTATAATATTTTGTCGAAATTGTTTGCATATGTTGTTTATTTCTTACTAGTTTCTCTTGCTTTGACTAATACTGTTTACCTTGTTTGTTTTAATGTTCAGTGTATATATTCGGATCTTGTTTACCACGTAGGTACCTTGTTTGTCTAGTCGCTCGGTTAAGAAAGTCTTCCTGTCAGTGTTATGTTGTTGTCGCCATATTTCTGTTGTCAACTCGAGCAGACTTCAAGTGTCGGTTAAACCACAGGTATGGCTGAGGCGTTGGTCTGCAGGTTTGACTTAGTTGTGGTGGTGGTGTTGTTAGATGTGGTGGTGGTGTGGTGTGTTAGGTGTGGTGGTGGTGTGGTGTGTTAGGTGTGGTGGTTGTGTGGTGTGTTAGGTGTGATGTGTTAGGTGTGGTGATGGTGTGGTAGTGGTGTTGTGTGTGGTGTTGGTAGTATTGTGTGTAGTATTTAGGTATGGTGATGTGTTAATTGTGGTGGTGGTGGTATTGTTAGGTGTGGTGGTGGTGCTGATGTTGTGTCAAGTGTGGTGGTGTCTGATCCAGGGTGGCGGAAGTGGAGAAGGAGGAGGAGGTGAAGAAGGAAATGGGAAAGAAGGTGGTGGTGTAGGAGGAGGAATAAATTGTAATAAGAACAGACAAAGAAGAAAATAAGTAGAAAAGAAGAAGAAAATAGAAGAAAACGAAGAACGTGTTGGTAAGAGAGAGGAATCAGGGAGTACCGAGGAAGATTAGTTCAGAAACTGGGGTATTAATACTATTGTTAATACCGGCTCTATATTAACGTGTTAAGGTCCACCATGTTATACTAAATACCAATAATATACCGCATTGACTTAATTGAATAGGTAATGTGTATTAATTTACTATGGCACTAACACCAGGTGTGTATATATATATATATATATATATATATATATATATATATATATATATATATATATATATATATATATATATATATATATGTGTGTGTACATATTCCGTATATAATAAAGGTTACAAATAGATTCAGGATGCTTTAACTTAACATGGTTCTAAAATTGAATACTTATTAATTTCTCTGTTGGTATTAATAGCTGGGACTAACATGACGTACAAACACTGTTAATTTATGTTGTATCCCCTTAAAAAAAACAATGAATATTAAATTCGTTCTTGGCTCGCAGTTACAATACAGTAATTACACGCTGCTTGAGTAAGGTTAAAAGAAACTAGATATAATAAGATTGGTGAATCGAAAAATGCTGAATTTAAGGGTCTTATATATATATATATATATATATATATATATATATATATATATATATATATATATATATATATATATATATATATATATATATATATATATATATATACATATTAGTGCTGTAAGGGTGATCGTGTTAACCTATGTTCTATTTTATGATGTACAGTTGTGGACAAATTTCTCCAAACAGTTGGTAATATCTGCTTTTCATTACATTGTATATCGGAACTACAGATTGAAAATAACACTCCTTAATACAGAGACAAATTCGAGAAAATACGTCAAATTTCCATTCTCCATCACCTAATGATCTTCAAGTACTCACACATTAGATACTGTCACGTGTCCGGGGATTTATGTCGGCAACTGTACATTCGAATTTGTGTGTTGATATATGGGAATGTTTTAAAGTAGTTGAATTTATTTGTGTTTACTGCCGTCTGGAGAGAGAACAATAGGAGTGATTATTTTAGGTCCGTAGTAGACTGTTCGACTATACTGTATGTTTGTGTGTGTCTGTTGGTTTATTAGTCCGTCCTCCAGTCTGTTGGTTGATCAGTCCGTTCCTGTCTATATTAGTTTATCAGTCTGTCCGTGTATCTGTCTGTGTTTCCTATCAGATCGTCTGTTCGTCTGTCGATGTATCAGTCCGTCCGTTTGTCTCTCCGTGTATTAGTCCGTCCGTGTGTCTGTCCGTGTATCAATCCGTCCATAGTATGCTGTCAAATCGAGGACTCAAACAGTCGTAATTTTCTAACTGTGATCTGTGTAGGTGAATGTGTGTCTCAACAAAACCACTGAAGAAGTGGATAATGAGGCTATTCCGTCGGTTCTTCTTTGGAACTGGTGTGGCCCGACGGGGAGATGAGCGGTCTCCTCCGCTATTTCTTGTTCCTCCTTCCTTGCTCTTTATGTTGTTGTTGTTGTTCTCCTTAAATCTTTTTCTTTCTTTTGTATTTCTTTCTTTCTTTCTTTAAAATTGTACACACTCAATTTTTCCCCGGTAAAAACCACTGCACTGCACTTTTGCGGAAGGCTTATGACAGGAACATGAGAGTTGAATTAAAACTTGAGTTTTCCAACAAAAATAACTTTAATCACCTTTGGAAGGAAATTGAACATATCGCTTAAAATGTTCCCGCCGGACAATATGCTCCCTGCCAGCCAATTTTCCCGAGGCACGGTAAATGTGGCCTCCAAACACGGTGCGCACGCAATTTACTGAATTATGTCGAGTTTCTAATAACTTAATTACTTTTATTACTTATTTATTTATTTATTTATTTATTTACGGGCATATTTATGTACGAATACACTTATTTACTTATACTGCTTGCTACTTACGCACTCACTTAAGCACTTTATTGTTTGTGTACAACTCTACGAGATAATTAGAATCAGTGATACAAGATTTTTTTTTAGGTAGCACTTAACATGTAGTTTATGTATACATTATAAGTTCAATAATGGTGTGTTAAGAAAGTGCTTCCTCACCATCAGATGCGGTGGATGTCGCGGAGAAAATATTGCATTAGGAAAATAAATTGCAGTTTGTCACAGTATCTCACCTGCTCTTGTAAACTTATTAAGAGTAACGTTGAAATGTACAAGTAACAATTAATTCCCTATAAATATTATTTTTTCCTTCAGCTAATAGTGATATTTTTTTGTGTTTTGCAGGTACGGTGTTTGGCCAGAGACAGCAACAGGTAATGGTTCTAAATTAAGGGTTATGTGTCTTCGCCTGGGGTAGTGGAGGATGTACCAGGGTGCGGGTTGTAAGAACCAAGGGCCTGCCTAGCCAGGTGGTCGCCAGGAGAGGGTGTTCATAGGTCATGGTGCAGGGTGTGATAAAGAGTCCCGGGAACCACATACGTGGTTATATTCCAGGCAGTTGTTGTGTGTGACAACTACAGTATGTGTCTCTGCCATCAGTAATTCCCTTATGTTTGAAACAACTTTGTATTTTTTCGATAGAAAATGAAGTAGTAAACAGTGATAGGATAAAGAGAGGATGATACGTAAAACAAACTATGACCGTCTTGTAGAATATAGAAACAGCGGGAAGTTCGGTTGTGTAGAGTTAAATAAAATAACAGAATTTTTTTCATTTGTTGTATATAAGACAGTTAGGCTTACCGAGACTATAAATTGCATAAAATTCCATTTCCCTGGCAAAGAAAATTATCTTCCTCGTGGGGTTTACGCAAGAGATAAAGGAGAAAAAATAAGCCAACTGTCAGTTTGTTTATCATTCACTAAGTCATGTTGAATAAATACTTTACATTAATCATAGAAACATACGTAACTTATATGAAGTTATCTTGGAAAAGTAATAATTGTTTTTAGATTAATATAACTCGCACAGTAAGAACCCGTCGATCTACCCCCCCCCCCTCAGCCACGACTGGTGACCCAAGACGACATAGAGTCACAATTCCTCTACATCAGGAGGGAAAAATATTGCTTATTGGCCTCGTCTGAGAGCCCCAGATCAGGCAGCTTTGTGCCAGAGATGGAGACCATAGTTCAGTTCGTTCTCGTGGCGTCGCGTTCACAACTCTGACACACGAACGTGCAGAGGAACATATGACCAGACAGAGCAACAGATGGACTCATTGAGGGGTGCATGGACGGGCAGACATACAGAGGATTGGAGTGATGGACATACACAGGGAGGAACAAGATGAACGTACAGACAGATGGACACACAACACTCCTAGGACCCTTCAGCTAAGCGGGGGCCGGGAGACAATAAACATGTAAACAACAGTACATATCGCCTTCATAGCTCAACAGTCAGATGCTGGACCCCTAAAAACCTCCCTTCCGTAAGAGTAGTTTTAGTTTTATTACATCTCGTAGAGTTCTCTGTGTATCTGTTAAACGACTGAGAAATCTGGATTGTAGGATGGGGCCGGGGGAGGAGGGGTGGAGGGACCGGGTAGGAGGGCCAGGGGGAGGGGCCGCGGAGGAGGGGTTACTGCCAGTCCCCAGTGTAAGGGCAACGAGAAAACTTTTATTGTGAGGCGGAACTTGTTACTGCGTCAGGGATCCTACATGATGAGTGTACTGGGTTTTGGAAATGATGTCTTTGGGAGGTTATAGAAGGAGAGAGAGTATATCACACACACACACACACAGACACACACTCACAAACACACACACACACACACACACACACACACACACACACACACACACACAACACACACACACACAGACACACACCACGCGCACACACACACACACACACACTTGTCAACCGTCGGTGTGACAAGACGTGCCCCGAAGGCGCTCCCGGTTATAGCAGCCAGGCCGAGTCTGTTTGGCCCTGCCCCCTCCCCCTGCTATATCCCAACGCCCTACCAGCCTTACTACACCGGGATCTATTCAGCAAAACATTCTAGTGCTTAGTGAACGATTGATTACGGAGCAGTGTTCCTATAGTGCACTCTATGAACTTTTCTTTGGCAAAGCATTCTAGTCATCAGTGCAATAGTGATTATCATACAGCTCGATAGCACCCCATGAAAAAGCTGTAGACAGTGGGCACTTTATCGGTCAAATTTTAGCGCCAGTGACAAGGACCACCGCGGTGTTTATATATCGTGAATACTGTGTCGGCAACCCCAAGCACCAGGACAAGGACCACCTGTCCTTACGACTGACAAATATTAACAGATGTCTACCAGTGTCAGTGTCCCTCAAAAGCCGCCAGTGACAAAACACTTCCGTCCGCCCACAACAGATTTCAACAGATGGCCACTAATCACTTTTTACACCCGACGGCAGTTCACCATCTAAAGCGTGGGAACGGCTATCCTGATGGCAGTGTTACCCGCTGACTCAAATCACTGAATATATTCCACGCCGCTGGAGCCGTGAGACAAGGCCATCATACACATAAGCCCATTAGAACCGTAACCTCCACTAGAAACCGGAGAACTCCACCCTTGACAGACCGTACCATTACACTGAAGTTCCACGGATATGGTATGATCTCCCGTCTCTACTGCTATCCAAAGTCACTTCCCCAGCTAACAAGTTTGACGAGCTGGCAACTACAGTCAGGTCAGCCGCCGCGAGCGTCGTTGCCATATGTGAGGCTTGGCAAATTGTGCCTGAAACGTGTTATATTGAGGGATATCAACTCTTTCATCACCTTCGTTCACATAGAACCGGAGGGGGCGTTGCCCTCTTTTGTCATGATGACCTACGCCCGTCACGCCTGGATGTTCAAGTCCCAGCAGATGTGGAAGCATTATGGGTACGTGTTGTGCCACGGGTCCACCCGCGCCACACTGCTTCCATCATAATCTGTGTGGCATACCATCCGCCTCGCTCACCCACCAGAGACACTCTTATCAATCATCTCATTACCACCTCAGAGTTAGGTACCCATGTGCCAAGTTAGTATTATGTGGGGGTTATAATGAAATTGACACCACTGATATCCAGGGCCAGCTGTCACTATCACAAGTTGTGAACTTCCCCACACACGGTAAAAATACCCTTGACCTTATCTTAACAGACTTAGCGAACCAGTACCAACCACCTCAACCAATGCCTCCTATCGGGTGTAGCACACACTTATCAGTGCTCTGATCCCCAGCTGCCACTCCCACTCAAGTACAGAGACCCTACATCAAGACCTACAGGTCGATTACTGACTCTGCAGTGCGCCTCTTTGGGCAGTGGATAGTTCACCATCCCTGGACTGAAGTACTTAGCGTGGATGACGTGGAAACCAAATGGAAAAATTATACCAACACCACCACGGAAGCTCACCACCACGGAAGCTCACCACCACGGAAGCTCACCACCACTTCTTCCCCGAGAAGTCCCTCAGATCTCACCCAGCTGACTTGCCCTGGATCACACCTCGGATCAAAAGACTTATGCAACAGAGAGACAGAGTCTTTTATCTCAATGACCACATCCGCTACAGGTCCCTTCGCAACCGAGTCATCCGCGAAATACACACTGCAAAGAAGTCCCACTACCCAACCAAATTGCAACACCTGAAGCTGACCAACATCAGTCAATGGTATGGTAAACTTAAAGAACTCTGTGGACTAAACAATAAGACACACCCCCTCCCCTTCCTTAGCCATCTCACTAATGTTGACACAGCTGAGCAATCAAATAACCATTTCGCTACTATATGTCAGACGCTCCCCCGGCTTGACACAACCACTCTTCCTGCTTACCTACCAGCCCCCCTTCCCACTGACTTAGTAGAAGAATTTGAAGTAGCAAAACGTCTGGACAAACTAAAATTAAAACGCTCTACCACCCCCATTGACTTACCAATGAAACCCTTCAAGGAGTTCTCCCGGAGCTTGCTAAACCCCTATGCTCCATCATCAATGCTTCTCTTAGTCAAGCCAGATGCCCAGATGACTGGAAGACCTCTTATGTATCACCAGTGCCCAAGTCAACCAGCCCACATTCCTTAAATCAGCTACGACCTATTGCAATCACCCCAATACCCAGCCTAATCTGTGAAAGTTTTGTGTTTGACTGGGCTTATGCTGATATTGCAGGAGTCATAGACCCTCAGCAATTTGGCAATAAGAAAACTTCCTCCACCACTCACTTTCTTGTCAGCTTTCTCGATTACATATACCGCCATTTCGAGAAACGAAAAACGTCTGTAGCTGTCGCCTTCATTGATTTCACTAAAGCTTTCGACCTAGTCGACCACAATTTAATCATCAACAAAGCTATTGACCTCGGGCTTCGGAGAAGTCTTATACCATGGCTTACAGACTTCCTCTGTGACCGACGCCAAGCTGTATGCTTCCGAGGGGCTGTCTCCACCTTTCAGTCACTCACCTGTGGCGTCCCTAAGAGAAACCCCTGCTCGCTGGAAATATGTCGACGACTCCACCATTGGGATCAGCGTCAACAATTCTGCTCCTGACTATACCGCCCTTCAGGATTTATTGAACAGTCTCCAAAACTGGGCCACCGACAACCACGTCACCATCAACCATACCAAGACCATGGTTATGCACATCAACCTCTCCTCCGACATTGTCCCACCCCCTTCCATTACTTTAGGTCCGAACACACTCCAGGTTGTAGATTCCACGAAGCTCCTCGGCGTCACCATAGACAACAAACTAAATTGGAAACCACACGTCAGTGAAGTTGTCAAATCCTCCAGTTTCCGTCTCCACCTCCTCCGCCGACTCAAGTCCCTCGGAGTTCCTGCACCCGAGCTCCTCAGTGTTTACACAACATTCATACTTCCCAAGCTCACCTATGCCTCCCCCACCTGGTCTTCCTCCCTAAATGCCACACAACGTAAACACCTAGAAAAAGTGCAAAAGAGGGCATGCAAGATTATTCTCTCCCCTTCCTACTCCACATATCAAGAAGCGCTCAACACACTGACCCTTTCGACTCTCACTGACCATCACCACGACCTCATCTGCAAATTTGGTAAGAAGCTTCTACACCATCCCCGACACCGGCTCCTACTACCACCTGAGATCCCTTGTCCGAGAATTGCTGTTCGACACCACAACCGCATCCAGCCCATACGTGCACGAACTGATCGCTATAAGAACAGCCCAGTCCCAACCATTGTAAAAATTATCAATAACTTGTAATAAATCAGTGTATTCACTTCCAGTAAACACTGCTCCTTACACTGTCACTATGTTGAAATGAACTGTAGTTTGAGCTTTTCCCCATCTAGTTATTATATGTCTTATTTGTGTCACTTATTTTACTTGTATATTATTTGTAATTCGTAACCCATTCCCCAAATATGTAACTGTACATTTTCAGCCTTCTGGCTGCCAAGCTCTTTCAATAAACCGTTAATTATTATTATTATTATTATTACACACACACACACACACACACACACACACACACATGTACTTCGTCAACAATACACAGACAGACAAACAGATTAATGATAGAAAACAAGAGAGACAGACACAGGACCACCATAAGGGGAGCGACAAGTACCGTCCAGCGCGTGGTTAGGCTGAGGTGCTTCTTGGGTGTCGGAAGTGGTGGATATCAGTGTCAGCTCCGGGACTCATGGTGACTTGTATCCGAGGGAGGGGAAGTGGCAGCAGAAGTGTATCCTGAGGAAGTCGTAGCAGAAGTTTGTCCAAAGGAAGTAATAGCGGAAGTAGGTCCTGAAGAAGGGGAAGTGGCAGCATAAGTATGTCCTGAGGATGGGGAAGTGACAGCAAGGGGAAGTGGCAGCATAAGTATGTCCTGAGGATGGGGAAGTGACAGCAGAAGTATGTCCTGAGGATGGGGAAGTGACAGCAGAAGTATGTCCTGAGGATGGGGAAGTGACCGCATAAGTATGTCCTGAGGATGGGGAAGTGGCAGCATAAGTATGTCCTGAGGATGGGGAAGTGACAGCAGAAACAATCCCGAGGGAGGGGAAATAGAAGTACCTGTATAAGGGTGACTGGTTAAAGGGGTAGACTGTGTGAAGGGAAGTAGACATTAAGAGAATAAGGGGAAGGTTGTCGAGGATGGGAGGGGATACTCATGAGCGTCTCCCCTCTTGCCTTTTCCCCCTCAGCCCAGTATGCTAATGAGCAGTTTGGAAGGTCGTCTCAGGGTAGTTATGAGGTCATTATGTTACCTCTAATTCCCCCGCTCGGTTGACAGGTGATTTTGATTTTGCCGCTTGCAGCGGCTACTTTATTGTGCACCCCACACTCATCCTGTGAGCGGTAGCGCAAAAGGATTACAGAGTAGGGTTTACAAAGGGTCATAATAATTAACCCCGGTTGTCAGGATATTATGGCACTGAAAGTTACACAGTATTTCATTTACATTATTTGTTTAGTTCTATACATAAAGGGTAACTTATTCACAAATGCGTGAGAACAGGCGTGTGAGGCAGTATGTCTGGCCTCACACTTTGTTATTCACATTTACGTGGGAGGTATTCAAGCACATTGCGTATTTGGTTCTGTACATGAGAATGATATAGTTACTAAGTGCAAAAAAGTGGATACAATCTTGATATGTCGGCTATCTTGCCATTAGAGATGAAGTGTTGTGCCATTTCACACACAGTGTGCTTGGACCTGTCCCTAAAAGGTTCTATCTTCACACAGTCGAGGACGTAGTGTTCAAGTGTGTGGCCATATGTATGGCCACACACTTTACATTTAGTTTTGTTTACATCTGCTTGAGGAACATACTGCCAAAGGTACTTATATCCTAACCTTAATCTAGCGGTTACAACATCTTGTAATCTAATGATCTTGTTACTTGCTCCATATACATGTTTCACTTGATACATCTCATCATGGTAAACTATGGATCGACTAGTGCCTGTTTGCACTTGTCTACTTGCGTCAAACTCATCAATAAGTTCTTTCCTAATTACAGTTTTAAGGTTCTTTTTGACAGACCCAAATTGTATTCAACGGTGTCTTTGTTAGACGCGAGTTTGGCGAGGGCATCAACTCTGTCATGTTTTATGAGGCCTATGTGAGAGGGGATCCACAACAGTTTGACCCTGACACCCCGGTCAACAAGGCACGCATATTTGTGTCTGGCTTCAGAGACAAGATCGTGACAACCTGAGTCGAGGGTACCAAGGGCAAGTAGTGAGGATAGAGAGTCAGTGATGATGAGACTGTCAGTAACAGTGGTTTCAATGAATTTAATAGCTGTGAGTATGGCAACTAATTCAGTTTGTAGAGTGGATGCCCAGTTGTTAATTCTAACTCCTTTCTCAATTATATTACCGTCAGGTTGAGTCACAACAATAGCACTTCCAGCCCTCCCACAGGCGGTGTTTAGAGATCCATCAGTGTAGATGGTCTGTGTGATATTATCATCAGTCTGTAGAGTGTGTATGTGTTCAAGAGCTCTCAATTTGGCAGTGTGTTGGAGATAAATGCTTTGTATAATTAATTTTTTAGGCGGATACGTCGGTATTGTGATATCGAAGGGAACTGTCCGCCAGGGTGGCAGGAAGCGCTGTTGTGTCTCAACTTTGTACAGGTGGTCTAGTCCAAATATCTTCATATGTGTAGCTGTAGTTTGGATCCATTTAGACTCAGTAGTCCCATGGTTCATACATTCTAGCAATTTTAAGGAAACAATGTTATCAGGATCACCACGCAGAAGCCTCAGGGCTATCATGAGGTTGACTTCAATTATTCTATCTTTAACACTGGGTATACCTAGTTCTTTCCTCATATTAAGTACTTTAGTGCTCATGGGACATCCTAGGATAATTCTGAGGGCTTTATTTTGCATTTTCTCGAGCTTGTCAACGCCTTTCCCGTCACGAATGACCAGGGCTGGTGCGTGGTAATCTATCAGAGATCTTATATAGCCTAGGTACATTGTTTTAACAATTCTAATATTAGCACCATAGTGCGGGCTGTACCCCGCTACACTTCTAAGAGGTCTCAGTCTGTCAGTACATTGGCGGGTTAGCTGTTGTATGGCAGGTAGGGTACAAGGGACGGAAACACCAAGATATTTAAAAGAAGAAACATAGTCAATAGTGTTGTTACCTATCTTGAACTTGGCGGGGCCGCGTTTGCGGTTACCAGCTTGTTTGTTGAACACCTTAGTTTTGTCAGTGGAGATAATAAGACCGAGGTGTTCACAGGCTGCGTATACATGGTTCAGGGTGGTTTGCATTTCACGATGAGTTTTAGTATGTATAAGAATATCATCAGCATAGCTGATTGAGATATTGCTGGGGTTGTCTGGTATTAAATTTAATAATGCATTCATAAGAACATTGAACAAAGTGGGGCTAAGTACTCCACCTTGAGGGGTACCAAGTTGCATATCTTTAACTTCACTTTTGTAACCCTGAAACAGTGCAGCAGCCCTTCTGTTGGTTAGGTAACCACTTATCCAGTGTAACAGCCTACCTCCTATATCCATTTTGGCTAGTTCGTACAATATCAGTTGCCTATTGGCAATATCAAATGCAGCTTTTAGGTCAAGAAATGTGGTGTATCTGTGCCTTTCATCACCATGCACAGTTAGGAATGTGGTGATGCAATTATGTACACCTTTACCATGGGTGAAGCCATTTATGTTAGGAGAACATGTGTTCTCTGATTCTATATAAGAGTCTGCCAAGAACCATCCTCTCAAAGGTTTTACACAGGCAGCTGGTTAGTGATATGGGACGAAAGGCATCAGGCTGTCCTGGTTTCGGTATTGGTACAACAATACTGCTGATCCATGATGTGGGTAGTTGGCCCTCGGCATGACTCATATTGTACAATACCAACAATGGATTGCCTGGCACGCGCCTTAGTAGTCTAATGATGTTGTAGGTGACTCCGTCCTCTCCAGGGGAAGTAGACCTACCCCTGGCGAGGGCGGCGTCAAGCTCCCACTCAGTATATGGAACATCACACTCATCGTGCTGTTTGCCCAGCATAAAGCTAATAAGATTACTTCTCTCTACAGACTTCGCATCAAGGAGTCCCCGAGTCCTAGCTGGTAACATGTCATAGCTCGACACATGAGCCCACTTTGTTATTAGCTCATTCGACTTTTGCAGAGGGTTTGGATGGGAGACGTGTCTTCTGTTTTTACCTCTGATTATGTTTATGTCTTTCCAGGCTTTGCTGAGGGATGTGTGTTGGTTCAGGCTGTTGACATATGTCTCCCATGCATTTTGTCTGAGTTCGTTTACACGTTCCCTGACAGCAGCAAGGGAAGCTTGATACAATTGTAACATTTGAGGTGTTCTAAATTGTCTGTAACCCTTACCCACCCTCCTGACCCTAGCCCTGAGTTTTTTCAGCTCAGGGTCATTATAGCACTGCTGTTGCCTGTTCCCATTATGCTGACCACGTTTTCTCCTTTTTTTGGTGGAGGCATTGTTGGTGAAGTATACATAAGTCCTATCTATCAGATCGTCATGGAAACTTTGGTAGTTGTCAGGCTTGTAGTCCTTGTACCAGTCATGGATGAAGTCTATGAACTGGCTTTCATGTTCTTGCTTGACTGTGATTCTACGTCTGTTGAGTTTACCACCAGTGGGGGTGTCATTGGCTACATGTATACTAGCTTGGATTGGGCTGTGGTCAGACATAAGATCAGTGACAACATCAGAGCTATGAGTTGTGTATGATAGATTAAAGCCAATACATTTGTCTAGACCCCCGCCATAGATGTGTGTTGGTTCATTATTACCTATAATTTGAACATCTTCATATGCGCTGAGAAGTGAGATAAGTCTCCTACCATTGGTGTTAGTGGTGGAGTCACCTAATTTCTTGTGTCTAGTATTCAGGTCACCCATCAGGACAGTGGGCTCAGTGTGTAAAAAGTCTGGGAGATCTGTGTACTGAAGCTGATCTGAGGGAGCATAGGCGTTTAGCACGTTGAGTGTGGAGTTGCCCAGGTGGATAGTGATCCCATGGTACTGAAGGTTGGTAGTCTTTTTGGATACAAGAGGTACATGCGGGAGTGACTTCTTAACATACATCAAACATGTGTGAGTAGAACTAGGATCATAATACACATAATTGGGCAGACTGGGTGGGGGCTTACCATTAGGTGTGAGACACTCCTGCAGACACACAATATCGATGTCCTCAGTCACAACTTTGTGGTGTAGGTCAGGGTATCGTTTTCTAAGGGATGAGATGTTCCAACTCATCACCTTCACCGCTCTGTATCTTTGCCTGGTATTAACACTGGCCATTATGAAATGTATTTGGAACTTTGTCTGGTATTAACACTGGCCATTATGAAATGTATTTGGAAAGAAGCAAAAGGCACTGTATGATACTGTTCTTTTCTGCGCTGCCTGTCCCTTCGGCAGGCAGTAGGCCAGTTAACCTTTTTGAAACATTTCTGGAGCATGTACGGCTCAACAATTGTTGTATTTCAGTGGCAGACAACAACACACTTTGGTTACACTCGACATCACCACCATTTTCTGTTTGTGCTTGTTCATCTTCACTGACCATGTCCACAGAGGCATCAGTAGAACTGT
The DNA here is from genome assembly GCF_018991925.1 of Homarus americanus. Classification (NCBI taxonomy): domain Eukaryota; kingdom Metazoa; phylum Arthropoda; class Malacostraca; order Decapoda; family Nephropidae; genus Homarus; species Homarus americanus. The sequence goes on from NW_024747062.1 coordinate 15,988, forward strand.
TACCAGTATCACTATTTTCCTCTGCGTGGACACTAGTTCCTGGTGGGTCTTGAGTTTCCACATTTGGTACTGACATCTGAATGTCTTCAGTTTGACTGTAATTTTTCCGAAGTTGCTGCACTGTGTTGGTGGTGTTTTTTTTTCCTTTAGTGTATCACAGAGGCTCCTAAACATTTCAGTTTGAGCTTGAGCTTGAGCTGTAAACTGAGCTTTGAGTTCTTTAATTTCATTTTTCAAATCATTGATCTCTTCACGATATGCATGGAGTGTGTTGGCAGCTACCTGTTGTGTCGGTACGTCTGTGTTGCCCCATACTGATCTTTCGATGACTGCTGGTGATGATCCTGGAGCTTTGGTGGGGAGGGCAGGCCAGGGGTTGGCCGTAGGGAGTACCCTAGCAGCATTAGTGTTTCTTGAGACCTGCCTGGGTGGCGGGTCTGGGCGCTGAAGGGGTGTAGGAGCTCTAGAACAGTTAGGGTGCCATACAGGAACTCCAACTGTTTTGCAGTTAATACACTTCTGTTGGATGACACCCCCTTGAGCAACTGTATCTCTGCAAACCTGTGTTGCATGTTGCCTTGAGCAGAGACCACCCCACGGCTTAGTCGAGGGGCATAACCGGGCCACATGGCCCCAGTGCTGACAGTTGTAACACCTCCGGTTAGGGGGCTGATAGAGTGTTACCTTCAGAGTCCGATAGGCACCACGGACTCGAATGGTCTTGGGTGGGTCTTCCGAGCCAACCCAGTCTGCAATGACTGCATTCTTGCCCCTGAGTCGCTTCGTCCTTCTGATGTAGGGATGGGCTTCTAGTAGTGTAGGGGTCTGGTACTGGTCGAGCCCTATGATTCTTATGGTTTTCTTGCTCGGTGGTTGGGATGATTGTTCCATGGTTATTCCCCTTATGCTATTGGTGAGGAGATCCTGTATGACTGCTGGGTCATTTCTAATCAGAACATGATCTTGGGGAGGAGGGAGGGTAGGTATGATTTTATATGATGGTGATGAAGGAAGGAATAGAGGGCAAGATGGAGAGGAATTATGAAGGAGGGAAGGTTGAAGGAAAGATGAGAATAGGAAAAGGAAGGGAGGAAGGAGACAGGGAAAATTGAAAAACTGATAAAGATGATGGAAGGGTGAAAATGAAGAGGATGGCGAGGAAAGAAAGAAGGATAGGGGCAAGGAAAGAAAGAAGGATAGAGGGAAGGAAAGAAATCACGAAAATTTTAAATGAAGAAATGAAGACGAAAATCAACAAAAAAATTAAATAAAAGAAGAAATAATCATGAGAGAAGAAAGAAGAGAAATTGCTGGATTGACAAACACGACAGCCACACGGACACGACGACAAGAGATTATGTTAATTTGAGAAAAACTTGGTGGTTGTGATGTGTCTGTCTGTCTGTCTGTCGCTTCCTGTTGGTGTAGGATGATAATAAGCTGCTTACATCTCTCTCTCTCTCTCTCTCTCTCTTTCTCTCATATCTACGTCAGGAGACGTGTGTGTGTGTGTGTGTATGTACGTTGGCAACACAAGGTGTAATTGTCAGCTTGCTCGCCTCGCAAGCGAATGAACCCGGGTTCCATTTCCGGGCAGGGTGAGACCATGAGCAAGTTCCTTTGCGTCATTTACCTCTATCTACCCAACAGAAATTGGGGACCTGGATGTTAATCGATTCGCGCGTCGTGTTACGGGGTAATGGTTAGCCAGTGCAGTTGGCCACGGACTATTCCTTGACACTGGGTCACTCAGCTCATTTACTCAGGGTGTGGTTGTTGTGTTGGCGACAGCTTCAACACCTTAAACAAATTCACTCCTAGGTGGCCCTTGGGCCTGGCCATTCTCATTACAGGAGGGGCAACCATTACAATAATAAAAAAAGAAAAAAGAAAAAAACGATCATCAACTTCAGGTACACCACTCATCCTTGTAAAAAAATCCTGATTGAATAATTTCCTCAGTAACATACAAGTGAACCAAACTTGGGTACTACACAACTACAGTATCACTCAATGACTTATTTTACACTATATCTACTACCACTTAACATTTCTATATCAGTTCAACAACCATCACTCAACCTTGTTCCATTTTATCTAAAGTTCGTTAATCAATGAGAGGAATTATTATCACAACACAAGCATTCATTAATCAGTCTCCATTGTGAATCATTTTGCTGGGGTGTGTGGGAGGATTACGCTGGATAATAACTTTAGTGTTTTGTATATCCAGAAGAATCTTAACTCCAGCTTACTCCAACTAATAACTAACCTAATCTAACACAACCTAACCTAATCTAATCTAACCTAACCTGAAAAATCTCCACAACAACTTACTCCAACTAATAACTAACCAAACATAAGCTAACATAATTACAGACACACACACACACACACACACACACACATAAACCATAAATATGTTATATGGAACATAAATATAACTTCCAAAATCACTCTCATATACTTCCTAACCGCGGCCTGACGAAATAGTACACCTGTAACGTTCTGTCAGGGCTCAGGTCGAGGCTCCTCCTTACTGATCATCTATACGTGTGTGTGAGTGTGAGATGTTTCCTGGTATGTAATAAAAAAGGCGGGGATCCGCTTTTGAATTTTGCCACATACAGCGGCTAGTTTATTGTGCACCCATATTCATCCCGTGAACGGTAGCGTAGGCAGATTATAGTTAAACAGTAGAAGTCAGAATATTATGGCACTGAATGTTAAAAACAATGTATTTCAAAAAAATTATTTGTTTAGTTCTGTACAGTACATCGCCCTCTCCCTCAACCTGCCATTATTCAATAAATTATTTGTTCCCTCGTTCTAACAAGAGATACACGATAACATATCCTATTTGAAGATAAAAATACACTGTCCAGGAAGAGTTACAACAAACTTGGGGGTTATCTGAGAGAGAGAGAGAGAGAGAGAGAGAGAGAAACAATACCTTCTACAGTACAGTTATATAGTATGACCACCATGACCCACGGAGATCTGTACCTCTTGGCTCCTCACCTCTGTTGACCTTGTGTATACTCACCCAGTTGACCTTTCCTGCCCTATCTCGCCCATTCCTCCTACAGTCAAGGGCTGGGGGGCCCAGGCGAGGGGGGGGACGGAGGGGAATGGTTCTGTAAGCATAGTTGAGGTTAGGTTAGGTTAGGTTCAAATGAGTGATAGATCAGGTCCCATGGTTAGTTTATCTCTCTCTCTCTCTCTCTAACACATATATATCCCTATTCTGTAAAATCGTGTGCTTATTTATATTTACTCACTGTTGATATTCCGGGAGAGAGAAAGAGAGAGAGAGAGAGATGTAGATTGAGAGAATGATATTATTGAGAGGGAAGACGAGGGAAATAGACTGGAGAGAGAGAGAGAGAGAGAGAGAGATGTGAATTAGTGTTTACTCCCACTCATAAGTATAGTATTAGTCAACTTATATTATACAGGGTCTCCAGTCCACATTAAAATGAAAACAACTTTGTAAAACCATATAAACTTTTGATTGAATGATAACAGATTAATATCCACACACACACATTATAGTCAGTATCTTCGAGTATCATTTGGTGTGTGGGTATATATCGTTTGGGTATAAGGTATAAGGCATCATTCGGGAGAGGTCAGGTCAGGTCAAAGTAAAGGTAAGGTCAGGGTAGGTGATCTCAGTGGCCAGGAAACGTGAATTTTTAAGTTGGGGTGAATATTTTTTTTTGGGGGGGGGAAGCGAGTATGATTTTATATGATGGTGATGAAGGAAGGAATAGAGGGAAGTTCACGGGTGACGCAAGTATCCTCTTTAATCGACGGACACATGACAACCGATGTGCAGATACTACACGACCCAACCCCCTCCGACCGACTGTCAACACACACAGCGCCCTGATGGTATTCGTAATGGAAGTTATAATGAAAAAAATATTTTATTTGTTTGTTTTTTTAATCTCAATTTCGTTATTCCATGCAGTTCATTTTTAATCAATATATGTTTGTGGAATTCTAAATATGGTATATTGTTAGCAACACAAACAATAGCATTCATTAAAATATATACGGTTCATAGGAAAACCAGGTAGGGTATTCATGAATTTTAAGGAGTAGCTAGCCTAATTTCTATCACGCTTCTTGCTGAACATAGTTTTACGTGATGGAATGGATAAACATGAATTTTAAAGAATGAAAATAAAAATCCAAATGAATAACAAATAAATAAAATATTGTAATATGTGGAGGCCCCCAGATTGTGGAGGCCCCTGGGCAGCTGCCCACTTTGCCCACTCCTGAATCCGGCCCTGAACAGTGCTTCAGATAAACTCTGGCAATTTCACTTCAGCGAAAATTCCTTCAAACAAAATTATACACTTGGAGATGTTCGGGGTACTTGGTTCTAACTACAGGAGCGAACATAAACACCTGTAGAGTTCTGTAGGTTCTATTCAACGGAAATATACAAGGGTGAGCTTACAAGCCCAAGTAGTCCTTACACTCCTATAGGGGTCAACTGACCTCTCTCTGAACTCTCAGGCGACATGTGGTAAGTGGTACATAAGCAGCTTCCAGGTATCGCCAGGCACATTTATCTAAAGCCCCGTCCACACGATCGAGCACTGCCTGACGGGTACTCGCTTAATGCCTGTTGTTCTGGCAAAATTGACGGGCAAACCAACGGAGTGCCCGTGGTCAAGCGAAATCACCAGATAAGGCCGTCTGCCTGGTGGTTTGACCGTTTGCTGCCGGGTCCATTCTCATGTAGTTAGTGAAGTCTTTCTCATGTTCACCTTGAAGTTCACGTAAAATCGCGGCATGACTTCCCTTAACTTTTCGTTGAGATAACCATTCCTTGCACCATTCCATTTTCTGTTTTTTCTTCTTTTTGCACACTGTAGCAATTATTATACACAGCGCAATAGTCTTCGATTTAACTGTCCTGCGACACACCATGGTGATC